>NW_008707106.1:240442-242473 GCF_000327385.1 Lottia gigantea | reverse complement strand
AATGGGCCTCCCTAGATTGACGGAATTTGGTAGTTTCATCTTCGGGCAAGTCAATTTCTATACGCTCAATTGGGATTAGGGTGAGATCGTCTATTGAATGGTCGTTGAGGTTGAAATGATTAGAAACAGGCTTGTCTTTCTTTAATTTGATGTCTGACCTATGAGCATTAAAGCGAGTTCGTAAATTATTCTTAGTTTCTCCTACATATTGTTTGGGGCATTTCTTGCATGAAATTAAATATATTACATTCGAATGTTCACATGTTAGATGTTCCTGGATCGGGTACCTTTTATTCGTAGAGTTGCTTACAAAATAATGAGTTTCTGATATAAAGGGACATGTTTTGCATCTACTGGACAAACATGGAGCACTTCTTAAACCTGGAGGTACTTCGGCATAAAGTCTGTTTTTAGCTGCTATCTGTGCTAAGGTGGAATTTTTTATGTTTCATAAAAATCGTTTAGAGTACCCACGCTCTTTCAGTGTTGAGAAAACAATCGTACAGGCTTGGTTGAAATCAGAAGATCTTGTACAAATTCGATGAAATCGTAAAACTTGTGACTTAATTATACCAGAAAAGGTATGTTTTGGGTGAAAGGAGCTCTTGTGCAAGAGTTGATGAGTTTCAGTTTCTTTGAAATACACTTTAATATCCAGTTTATTTGTTTCTGCTATGGAATCTCCCTTAAAGACTGTGGTATCGAGAAAGTCTATGCTTTTGTCACTCACGTTTGCGGTTAGTTTGATAGAAGGATGGTGGTTGTTGAGAATTTCAAAGAATTCCCAAAACTGTTCGATAGAATAAGTCCAGACCATAAAAATGTCATCCAAAAAGCGTCCGTAAAAAAGTGGGTCAAATGGACAGAGGGGCAACACCTAACATTCCCACTCTGCCATGAAAAGGTTTGCGTACGAAGGGGCGAATCGTTTGCCCATTGCTGTCCCTGAAGTTTGTAAATATGTTTTACCATTAAATGTGAAATCGTTTCGACTAAGACAAATCTCTAACAGCTGTAGAATTGCATCGTCGGGTCTGTTTGGATCTGGGTTTCTATTAAAAGCTTTACGAACTGCCGTTAAACCAGTAGTGTTATCGATATTGGTATACATAGAAGAAACGTCGATAGAAATTAAAATGGCTTTAGAGGGAACTCGAAGATTTTTTATTTTATTGACAAAATCGGTTGTGTCTTTAAGGTAGGCGCGATGTTGGCATGCTAGAGGTAGTAAGAAATGATCAATGTATTCTGACACTGCATATGACTCACTACCACAGTCAGATATAATCGGGCGGCCTTTAGGGATTTTATTCGAGATAAACCACTCCTTGGTTGGATTCTTATGGATTTTAGGCAAAGTGTACAAATGTCTCTCGCGACAATCAGGTTTGGCAGACAGATAGTCATATTGTTTCTGTTTGAGATAACTAGTTTTGACTAAATCGGCAAGAATATTATTAATCATGTTAGCAGTTTCTTTGAAAATTGGTTTCGGTAAAATGGCGTAATGTTTAGGATTATTCAGTTGATTCTCTGCTTCTGAAACGTAATCTTCCCTATTCAGAATGACACAACATGAACCTTTGTCACTCTTTTTAATAACAATGCTATCGTCTTTCTTAAGTAAGTTTAACGCTTCACGTTCCACTCGTGTGAGATTAGGCTTTTTGTGTGTTATGGAAAGGTTCACTGTTTGGCTATTCATACTCGCAAATGCTTTCAATATTTCAGGATGGATGGCGGCCTGAGGGGGTGTCCACGTGGATTTAGGAATAAACATTGTTCTAGCACCACGTGGGGGGTGGTTTCGAAAAAAATATGTGCAGCTAAGATTTCGTTGAAATCGTTCAATGGATGGTCGGAGATAATTCAAGTTAGCTATCTTTGGTGTGGGAATAAACTTAAGTCCACGGTCTAAGATTGAATGCTGAAGGGGTGTGAGAATTTTGCGGGCTCAGTTAACTACAGTTTGGCCTAGCGGTGGCCTCTCAGTATTTTTATTCCCAGTAATTAGTTTAAAGACTTACTCGA
>NW_008707106.1:223785-240392 GCF_000327385.1 Lottia gigantea | reverse complement strand
TGAAATGGGTATACATGTGAAGAGGATCTTGGAGTTTGGGAAGGTTTTGTTGGCTGTGGCGATTAATTTCTGGGCTTGGTTAAAGGAGGTCTTTGGTTTCTGATCACGGGTGTTGAGGCCTACATGGAGAATAATGGTAGTAGGTTTGGGATCATGGTCGTATGATTCCAGGATTGACTGTATGTGATGGATTTGGGCACCGGGGTAAGAATGTATTTCGGTGTCTGAACTGGTTTTGGTAATTCGATTCAGGTTAGATGATCCAATTATTAAGGTAGATTTCTTTAGAGCAGGTAGTTTCCATAATGATTTGTCCTTGGTTTGGTGATAATACGGTTTGGTAGCGGATATAATGGTCGTCGACGGTGTGATTGGTACTGGTTTGGTAGTTGTTAGAATTGTAGCATTGGGAACGGACTGGGATCTGGTTCGAGGAGGGGAAGGTCTGGATACACTTCTCGACTTGGATGGAGACTGAGGGGTGGTTTGCTGGTCCGAAAATGCACAGAAGGAAGAAAGGTTGGCGGATCCTGGATCACGTGGTGAAGATTCAGATGGTGTGGAAGGGGAAGGCGAGTCTGAAAGTGAAAAGAGAAGGGGTGTGCCCTCTCTACGAGAGCGTTTACCTATGTCTGCTAGACTAGGAGTAGGTGAACTTCGGGCTCGTTTAGGGGTTTGGTTCGGCAGCTTGGTGGCTCTAGATGGTGCAGGTGTAGTGTCCATTTCAGTTGGTAGAGATATGGTTACTCTGGTTTTTGTTTCGTTGATTGTTTGGTAGAATTTGGAGATTACAGCTTGAGTGAGACGTTTCCCATAGGAGCGACGGGCCCAGGACAGGGCATGAGAAACGATGCGGTCAACGGCAGGTGATGATAAAAACTTGGTACGAATGGTGGTCAGCTTCTCTTGAAGTGTGGTTTGGTAATGGTCGATCAGGACCTGCGTAACCTTACAGAGCCATGTCCGATTGAGGGATCTAATATTCGCGTCGACAGCTGATGTTTTCATTGCTGGACGGATAAAACTATCCAACTCAGAGACTTTGCGTTTGAAGGTAAACGCTGGTTGGCCTTGCTGTTGAAGGGTAAGGATTGCCAAATGATGGAGGCACTGCAAAACTTGGAAGAACACCTTCACAAAGGGTTCTTCCTCCTTATGAGTGGGGACTGGTTGGCGTCGGTGGGCTGGTAGTCGTTTCTGTTGTTGGTCAGGTCGATGGTTACCTCTTGATTGCTAGGCTGTGTTGTAGGTAGGTCGGCGATGGGGTGGGATATAGCTGGATGGGTTGGTTGGTGGTCGGCGATTGGTAGGTGGTAGAGGTCGATGGAAGACAGGGCCGTTGTAGGGTACGTGATATTGGTTTGGTTGACGATTAGTGTTTCTATTTCTGGCTTCTTGCCAGTGGTTGTTGTAGTTGGGGAGCATAATGAAAATAACTTGGGGTTAGAAAGGAATGTACAGGAGGAATCTGTATATGCTAGCGTGAAAATGTTGGGATCAAATTATGCAAATAAGTCAAACTGGGTTTGGGGATATATAAAGCAAGATGAAAATTGCAAAAAAATATATATTTAGGTGATAAATAACGCTAACAATGATGTGAAAAATTATAACAAGTAAAACAAAAACTTACGCAATTGACACGAACCGGTTTTCGAAATATTATCCTTTTTCAAGTGTCGAGGAATGGTTATGAAATGAGATTGAATTTGCGATTTATATAGTAGTCAGTTAATACAGGTTTTTGATTTTCTAAAAATTATTGAGTGAATCATGTCATATCTTTGATCAGTTGAGGATCATGCCCACTATAAGAGCCTTCAAGAGAAATTCCCCCATGTCTATAAGCAGAAAATGATAGTTGCATATTCAAAAAATAAGAACTTAAATGATAATATTGTTCATAGTAAACTAAAAACAATCAGTACATAACAGATACTATACTTGTAGTAATTTAAATGGATGGATTATCTCGGAGTATAATTTACACGAAAGAAAAACATAAATAATGGCAATTAAATTTACTTGGTTAGATTAAAAGATTAATGCAAATTGTGTTGAAGAAAGTTTGTTATATGCACGAGAAACAAATGTCAAAATCCTAACATATACAATATATACAAAAAAAATAAAATATATATAAGATGAAATAAAATATACCAATGTCAAAATAAATTGTCTGATCTGGCCTGGCACGGACAGTATTAGATTTCGGAGAAGGGAGGGTTTGATTCTCCCAAATGTACAGGCCTAGGGTGGAGCAGACACTTTATTTAGAAATTAGGATTAAGGGTCTTGATTTTGGGTTTTCTTCTGTTGAGGACTAGTAACATTTTATAATCAAAAGATAATTTACACTGAATTATTTAGGGTTTGGATGAGGGCTAGTAACATTTTATAATCAAAAGATACTATACACTGAATTATTTAGGGTTAGGTTGAGGGCTAGTAACATTTTATAATCAAAAGATATTTTGCACTGAATTATTTAGGGTTAGGATGAGGGCTGGTAACATTTTATAATCAAAAGATAATTTACACTGAATTTTTAGGGTTAGGTTGAGGGCTAGTAATATTTTATAATCAACAGATACTATACACTGAATTATTTAGGGTTAAGTTGAGGGCTAGGAACATTTTATAATCAAAAGATGTTAGGTTGAGGACTAGTAACATTTTATAATCAAAATATACTTTACACTGAATTATTTATGGTTAGGCTGAGGGCTAGGAACATTTTATAATCAAAAGATACTTTACACTGAAATATTTATATTATTAGGTTGAGAACTAGTAACATTTTATGATCAAAAGATACTTTACACTGAATTATTTAGGGTTAGGTTGAGGGCTAGGAACATTTTATAATCAAAAGATACTTTAAACTGAATTATTTGGGGTTAGGTTGAGGGCTGGTAACATTTTATAATCAAAAGATAATATACACTGAATTATTTAGGATTAGGTTGAGGGCTAGGAACATTTTATAATCAAAAGATACTTTACACTGAATTATTTAGGGTTAGGTTGAGGGCTAGTAACATTTTATAATCAAAAGATAATTTACACTGAACTATTTAGGGTTATGTTGAGGACTAGGAACATTTTATAATCAAAAGATACTTTACACTGAATTATTTAGGGTCAGGTTGAGGGCTAGGCACATTTTATAATTAAAAGATTATTTAAACTGAATTATTTAGGGTTAGGTTTAGGGCTAGGAACATTTTATAATCAAAAGATAATTTACACTGAATTATTTAGGTTTAGGTCGCATGGGAATTCCCCATTCCATTTCATTTCATGGGGAAAATGCAACCAATATATAAGCTCCCAAAAAAGACCTAAACTGCGTATATTTCATAAATTCTTACAGCAAAAGACCTAAACATCCTCATTTCATAAATTCTTACACTAAAAAACACCCCACATTTCATAAATTCTTACACTAAAAAACATCCTACATATCATAAATTCTTACACTAAAAAAAGACCTAAACTCCCTATAAATTATTACACCAAAAACACCTTCAATCATTTTCCTACATTTCATCAAAAAAAAGAATATTAAAAATATCCTAATATAAAAATAACATAACATTTTTAATAGCCTCGTTTTAAGTAATGTTATTTTTAGTCTAGAAACTTCTAGAAAAAAGGGAGATTACTCTTTTTTGGAAACACAATTTCTTCGTTAAATTAACTGATTTAAAAATAGGATGAGTTTAATTCTAAAACACAAACAACACAGATTCGAAGATTATTCGGGCGACGGTATCTTTTCTTCATTATTCTCTCTAGGTGAAACAATAATTCCAAAAGTAGCTAGCTTTGTTTCAAAAAACAAATCACACATTTCATCCGGAGCGAAAGCCGTCGGCTCAATCGCGGAAGTGGGAAAGAGTATAAGCGACGCAGTGAAACAATCTGACGAATTGAAAGAATTACAACTAATAAGAGAACTTCGAAACAGGAGATTAGAAGAAAGGAAAGGAAAAGGTTTTAAAGTTATAGGATAAAAATGATAGTCGCTCACGCTCCAAAAACTTATTTCGGTTCAGGAGATATACAAAAATCATTGGGTTCTCTTTCTGGATTTCCATGGGCGAAATATCCCGGAGAAAAACATCTTCCCGGTCATAATTACACTGGTCCAGGTACTAGGTTTGATCTGCGATTAGACGAAAACGATAAACCCAAATCAGGGGAAGAACCAGTCAATAGAGTTGACGCCGCTGCGCTTAAACACGACATACTATACAGAAATAAAGACATAAACTTCAGACACGAAGCAGACAGACAAATGATAATCGAACTTGAAAATATTCCAAATCCAACTTTCAAAGAGAGAATGCAAGGGGCTCTGATCATAAAACTGTTAAAAGCAAAGATGAAATTAGGCGTGGGATTAGCAGATGAAATTCATAAAAAATTTAGAAAAACTAAAAACTTTTTAAAAGTCAAAGTGTTTGAAAAAGATGAAATATGGTCAGCCGATTTAATTCATATGCCAGTCGAAAGAGGATTTAAATATTACTTAACAGTTATAGATTTGTATACGAGATATGTATGGGTTATTCCTTTGAAAAACAAAATAGGATTATCAGTCAAACACACATTTGAAACGATTATGAAACAATCTTACCGACATCCAGAAAAACTGTGGGTAGATAAAGGAAGTGAATTTTATAACAAAAATATGAAATCTCTGGGATTTGAAATTTACAGCACGCATAACGAAGGTAAAGCTGTAGTTATTGAGAGATATAATAGAACTCTAAAAAATAAATTATTCAAAAAGTTCATGGAATTGAAATTGAAAAAAAAAATGGCTTAAAATATTACCAGAGGTTGTAGATGAATACAATTACAAAATTCATTCATCTAGAGGTGTCACACCAACACAAGCCTCGAGTAATCCAAATATTATAAAGTCAATGAACGCGCAACATAACTACGAAAATGAAATAAAGAATTTAAATATCAAACCCAAATTTAAAGTCGGAGATCGAGTTCGTATTTCCAAATATAAAAGCAAATTCGAAAAAGGTTATGTTGGATACTGGACAAACGAAATATTCATCGTTGATAAAGTAAACACCACATCACCTCCAACATATGAATTAATCGATCAAGACAAAGAACAAATCATAGGAAGGTTTTATCAAAATGAACTTAAAAAAAAAAACTTTTAAAAATGAATATCTTTCTCGATAAATATGGAAACGATACAACCACAAACTTTCAACTTATGAGATGGGTGAATGAGTTAAATATATCACCGTTTTATTATTGTATGAGGGATGAAATAAATGATTTGAAATATAAGAAAGGTAAATTTTACTCGATAACAAATATACATACTTCCGATCAAAAAGGAGTTCATCATTCTGCTTTGTACAAAGACTCTTCAAATGACTTACATTTCTTTGATTCTTATGGATTAGAACCCACTGAAGAGATAGTGCAATTGACTAATCAACCAATCAAATGTTCAACATTTCAAATTCAATTACCGGGACAAAAGTTTTGTGGACAGCTTTCACTTTGGGTTTTATATCAGTTGAGTTTAGGAAAACAATTCGAAGAAATTGTAATAAATTTAACTCAATAAAAATGGCGAACAAGTTTGGATTAGGTTCTTTATCTTTAGAAACTAAAAAACCTAACACTACAGCGTGGATAAATAAAGCGAAACCTTACTTTGTGGATCAAATCGGAGACACTCTTCAAGGTGATTTAGATATGAACAATTTCAAAGTAACTAATTTTAAGTCTCCGGAAAACGATAATGACGCTGTTCACAAGAAATATTTACGGGAACAAATAAATTCAATTGAAGTAAATAAAAACCATTTAGAAGATAAAATAAGTAATGTGAAAAGATTCTTCAAACGTCAACTAAATAATAAAAATTTTGTTAATGATACTAAACTACAACAAGAGGTAAAAGGTTTAATAAGTTTTATTCAAAAAGAATTGGTCAACGTTGCGAACAAAACTGAGTTACAAAATTTAATTTCATTAATATCTAAATTAGAGGATAAGATTGCAAAACAAAAATTAGACATTCAACAACTAATAGCAAACTAATAACATTCCAGATGAAAATGAAGATACGTTTCAACAGGAATTAAATGCTCTGGAAACTAAACTTAACAGTGAATTACAAAAAGAACTATGAAATATTAAACAACAGATAGAAAACATAGATGATAGCGAAATCAAAACCTATATTCAACAACAAATACAAAACATAGATGATAGCGAAATCAAAACCTATATTCAACAACAAATACAAAAATTGATGATCGTGTTATTCAACAACAGATAACCACTATTAATAACCTAGTTTTAAAACAGGCAAAAAATATAGTCTCATTAGAAAAAAAGTATCTCAAGGAAGAATCATATTATTTCAATCTTCCATTTAGAAATTTGAGTTATGAAGATCTTTCTAATATTAAAAAAAATGCTTCTATTACTGATAATATTGATAGATCAAGAGAGAATGAATATAAAAAATATGGATTTACAGCAAATATTAGAGTATATAAATCTTCTAATAGTGATTTTCCCCATGATATGTTTGATGGTAAACTTCCAACATATTTTGTTTTCAATGGAAAACTTCAAATTGAAATTAATTTTCCCATCCAGGTAAAAGTTGATTCAATATTCTTCAAACAAATCTCATTTTCTTCTAAACAATTTAACGCTCGTAAAGTTCTTCAGTTTATCAATGGTAGAGACAATGTAGAAATTAAAGAATATGAAAGTAACAACGAAAACAACAAGGTTAATCACTTATATGAAATTAAAACAAGTGGAAAATATATAGATAGGTTTAGAATGTTAATCATACCAGATAATGAAGATCAACTTGGATTGAGAGATTTTGATATGATATTGGAAACGGAAAGTCCACCATCAGTAAGTATTATTAGAAATCCAGAAACAAAAAAAGTAGAAGGAAGGCCAATAAGTTATCAGTTTTTACGAGCAACAGACTTTGAATACGTAAAACTATATTTTGCTAATAATAGTTTTATACATCGAGACGGAATTATCTCTACAGCTAATTTTTTTACCTCAATCGATATTCATAAAAGTCAAGAAGCTGAAAATTTTATCATATTTTCATCAATAATTGAACGTAATGATGGAATAGAAGTTAGATTTACGATAAGAATCTATAACGAAAACCAAAATTTTCAGTTCATCTAAATAAGATTAATGATTCGAAAGAACAAATATCCTTAGTAACTGTACAAGTTTATATTATTAAACCTGAAATAATTATAACAGATAATGAAAAAAAAAGAATGCACAACTTATTCGGAAACCTATCGTAGATCTTAAACACTTTCCATCTTTTGGTTTATCAGAAATTCATTTAATTTTATTACCTAAAAAATGGAACTCGAAAGTAGACAACAATATATGATAGACAAACAAAACGAACTAAAAGAAAAACTAAAACAATTCAACAAATGCAGAAAAACATGGAGTAGAATCGATTCTGTTTTCAAAACATTAAGTACAGTTCTAACAGTAGGGATAATGGTGGCAACAACCGTAACCGGTGAATTAATGCTTCCAATAATTGTCCCACCTGTATTAGCTGCATTCACTGCCGTTCAGACGTCATCTTGTGGATTTATTACTTTAGGTTTTACATCAAAAAAGAAAGCTTATCATAAAAAGAAAACAGAAATTTTAAATACATATCTCAATAAATTATTCATTTTTTTCAAAAGATCGAGAGAAGATAAGAACATAACCATTGAAGAATTAGAAGAATTTAATGAAATTTTAGATAAATTTGATGTAGAAATATCATCAATAAAAGTTAAAAATTCCTAGTTAAAAATAGTAGCTTAAGAAATATGAATAAAATTGAAATTTTAGACGATGAAAAATTCATATCAAATGAACTTTTTTCCAATGTTATTAAGCTTATCACTGATGAATTTTTAACATTTAAAGGGCAAATTGAATTAGATAGAGAGATAATTCAAGATGGAAGACACAAACAATACATGCAATTTGTAGGTTTTAATGCCAAAACTTTTCACAATTTCTTCGCAACAGTGGATAATAAATCGGATGCTTCTGATTGGTATTTCACAGGAAAAATGATTTTACGTAACAACAATTTCAAAGAAATAAAAAGATCAATAAATGGTAGTGGTGTTACCCTACTCAAAAAGATAAATTAATAAAGTAGCGGTATAAATTGTTATATACCAAGCGATGGATACTGCTTTGTAAAGTGCGTTAATCATATTTTAAACGAAGACTACACGAGATAATTTCAAGATTTCATCAACAGTTTTTCAAAATCAAACAGAAAAGGAGTGATGACAACTGCTAGAATCTGTGAATTCAATAAGAAATTTAAAATTAATTTTCAAATTTATAAGCCCAAACATAGACATTTTTAACCAAAGAAAGTATCCGAGGAATTAGATTGGGTATTTTACTTACATAAATCACATTTCTGTCTCATTAGAAGAAATAACAAAACCTTGGGCATTACAGAAATAGAAGATAATTACTATGAAAACGTATGGAGAACGTTAATGATAATGCAATAACGCACGTTAATTAATTTAGAAAAACTAAGAAAAATGTTAGACAGAATAAATAATCTCTTTCCAGATTTAAAGGCGACAGATCCCATTCCAGAAGAATTTTATAATAAATTAATGAATATAGTAGAAATATTTGTAGGTACAGATTGTATCGATCAAATGTTACAATGTTTAGGAAAAATAGATAAAAAAAGAATAACATTAATTGCTGATTACGGTAGCGGTTTTGATAACTGGATCATGATCAAAAACGTAAATAAACTAACACAATGAGGAATTCTGTCTCTACCTTTAACTAATTCATTCACCGATGAAGATTTACAGAAAAAATGGAAAAAAGACAGAAAGAAATAAAGGGTAACTCTAATTATTTGCAAAATATTAATTTCATATGTTCCTATCAACATGAATCATCTAGTTTACTAGAAACGAATAAAATGGATGAAATTTGTAATATATTAAAGGAATACACAGAAACACCAAGTGATAATATAATTGATTTATTTAAAGAATATAGTGCTAACCCAAAAGATAAAACGGAAGTTCACGCTAAACTCAAAGAGCTGAACTATTCTAACCTAATGGCCTTTGATGCTAACGGTTTGTACGCTTCCGCCATGTTGTATTTAGACAGCGAATATACGAGAGCGGAAAGTGGTAGACCATTTCGACAAGAAGAAAATAAAGAATTTGTTAAGCTCTTTAATGAGCAGAAATTCAGACCTAGAACTGCTATTTCAAAAGTCTGGTTTGAATATCCTATTAACATGTTCTTCCAACCCATACCTGCTAAAGATAAAATCACTTTCACGAATAGAATAGGTAAAAAGGAAACTGGCACTAAAATCAGGTTCAGAGATGGTTTCTGTCACGACGTTTTAACATCGGTCGATATTCAAGAAATAGTGAAAGCCGGTGGACGAATTATTAAAATATTAGATGGTATAGTTTACGAAGAAAATTTTAAAACTCCACCCTATAGAGATTATATTTTAATTTTGAGAGATCTAAGAAATAAATATAAACGAGAAGGTAATATCATAGGTAGTAATTGCATGAAATTATTAGGCAATTCATTGTATGGTAAATCTATTCAGAAGGATATAACTACATCGAGACATCTATGGAGTGAAGTGACTTTAAAAGGCAACTTCAATTCACACGTTATAAACTATGAAAAAGTAAATGATAGTCAATATAAAGTTGAAATTAATGACGAAGAAAAAGAATTTGACTGTACACCTCCAAAATCTACACGGCTAACACCTAGTCATTTGGGATCATTCGTTTTATCTCACAGTAAAAAAGTAATGAATAATTTTATTCGCGTGATAGATGGATTTTATAAGCCTGAAATATACTATACGGATACCGATAGTTTATACATTTCGTCTAGCAATTAGGATAAATTAAATGAAGCTGGGTTGGTGTTCGAAAATGATTATTGTAAAGGAAAGAATGATTATGGTGATGGTGGAATTATATTTGGTTTATATTTAGCGCCAAAAATTAAATACAATATCATTCTAACTTCCGATGGTGTTCTAAAAGAAATAAAAACGTTTAAGGGTTACTCTAAAGATAAGATAACTGTAGACGATTATATTCGATTAGCTAATGGTCACGATGTAACGAATGAATTTAAGAAACCATGGGTAAAAAGTTTCACCAATGGAGTAGTTATTCCAAAGGATGATGATAAACAAAAGAAAGTTTTTAGAAGTTATCTAAATCTCGTTAAGAGAAAAGCACCAAACAGTGAAGGATCAAGTATCCTTACAACGACGGAAAAGAATTGAACATGGATGAAAACTACGAATTTGATGATTACGATTATCTTACTATTCAAGAAGAGAATGAAGAGTGTTAATTTTTTTGTTTTAAATGAGGTTGAATAACAATCTCTGATTTCCAGATTTATATCTTTACTCATAAAGGAATTAAGTGGTAAATACGTCGTTTGAAATGGTTTATCTATAATTCTATATCCTATCGGTACAGTGAATGTTGGAAGACTGTAAATAATCTGACGTTTGTATTTATTGAAAAATCCACCGTTTATCAAATTGCAATGTATATTTATCACATCGATATCGATATTAGCTTTGTGTGGTGCTAAAGTGGATTGGGTGTATACTCATTTATCATATCCTAGTAACGTATTCAATGAATTTTCTACATTGAAATCAACTTGACTATTATTTCTTAATATCAATTTTATTTTGTTCAGATTCAGATTACCTTCGAATTCAATATTGTTTTTACCATTGACACTTCCTCCATATTCAGATAGATATTCGTTAATGGCTATGTATTCGTAGTTTCCTGGTAGTAAACGTATGGTTTTGAATGTTATTTTTTTCGTTGATATTTTTATTTGATTATTTTTTTCGTTGATATTTTTATTTGATTATTTTTTTCGTTGATATTTTGAATGGAATTGTAAATAGAGAAATACTTAAATCCCAATTCATATTCTTGATTGCGATCGAGTTCGTACTCATAATCTAGAGACAATTTAATGTCTGATTTATTTGAGGTGATGACGAATAGTTGTTCTTTATTTGACATTTTTAATCATGCTTTTATAATCATTTTTATCTATGATACCTTTTTCTAGGAGTCTTTTTAATATACAATTTACTTCATTATATTTTCTGTGTGATCGATGTCCTTCCTTCATTGCCGCTAATATTACTCGTAATCTATTAAGCAATTCTTCGTTGTTATCGGATAAAAACGTCATACCTTGTCCAGATGACACAATATAATCGAATTCGTCTATTTCTTGTATGATTGGATAATCTTCTGCATAATCATCTACATCCTCTTCCTCAATAACTTTTGTTATATATAAATCAACTTCTTTCAATCTTCTTGTTTCGGGTCCTGACTTTCTGATCGCATGTAGAAATTTTGAGTATGATACTAAATCTTTGTAATCGGCAATTTCAACATCCCCGCCATTCATTAAATCTATTAACCCTTTTGTTAATGTAAATATAAAGTCTTTTGTGTCGATTTTGAATTGTGGTGAATTTCCACTAAATCTTATTCTAAAACCATTAAACAATAACCCCACTTCATCAATGATTGGTGAAATGCTCTTTGGTAAATCTGGGTTAGGGTTTGAAAAAAGACGTTATATATCATCTAATGTCTTAATACCACCATATTCAATCGGTTTGGGGTGATGAGGTGTGGGTTTCCAAATTCCTTTTAATATCCTTTTGAGATTTTAATATGGGTTGAAATAGAGTTTGTAGATTTTCCGTTAATCCGAGTTGTTGTAATCTGTTATTTTCAACTTGGGTCTTTATTTTATTCTTAGCTTTGATATATTCTTTATTTCTTTTTAAAATATTATTCCAATTATCCATTTTTAAAAAATAAAATTTAACAAATGTCTGTCATAACTCTTTCACCTGCAGGTTTTCTAGTATTAACGAATATATATCCATGTTCATCTGGGTTTTTCCATTGAGCTTTACAAACCTTTTTAAATGCATCTGTCCATTCTTTGATTTATCGACTGAATGATTTGAGATAAATCTTTATCGTTTAATTCAAATAATAAAAAACAATTTGCATTTTTTCTAATAAACATAGAATCCATCCCGTAAAAAGATTAGGATTGGTTGTGATGTCTTTCCTTCGTGAAGAATTCTTGTTGAACAGCTTGATTTCTTTGCGCTACACAATCGTCAAACAACATTATATTATATCCGTTGGTTTCTTTCCTTCGATGTAGTTATCTATGATATCTTTTATTTCCATTTCTTCTTCGTTTTCTTCGTAATATTGAAATAGGTCTTGAACATCTTTCTTTGGTAAATATTCTAAAGCTTTGAGAAATTGATAATACGATTGCTCTGGTGTTGTTGTGTAGATATACAAAGAGTCGAAATCTAAAAGGTTTGGTGTTGTCAACATGTTAAAAGTGAGATGAGTTTTCCCAGAACCGGAACTACCGCATATACACATGAGCATTGGGTTATTAGGAAATATTTATGAATGATTAAATTTTTTGCCCATTTTTTATTATTTTAATTTGTTCCAAAAATCACTCCAGATATATTCCTTCTCCAGTGTGTATATTTTTTAAAAATATTCCATTACCCTTATGTTTGACTTTGATTTCTCCTGTGTCAATACTATCTACTAATCCTTGTTTAACATTTTTCTTGGTTTCATATCTCCCACTCCTGAACCTTTCTTTTCCGTTTTAGGTTTTTTACCCTCTGCCAACTTTTCCAATGCTAAATTGTGTGTATGTTTTTCGGCTGCTGTTACTGCAGCTGCTTTCTTATCGTTGGCAACGCTTACTTCACCAGCTGTAGCACCAGCCACTGTAGCCACTGCGGTAATACCAGCAAATATTAAAGGTAGGGATAATATAAATCCACCTTTTTTTACATTTGTATCAATTCTTTCTAAGTCTATATCGTCTCCTACTATACAATATTTGTATTTATCAATAAGATTTTTAGTTATACTGATTTTTTTACTGTTGAAAGTTATTGCAGTTGGGGAATCTGTTTTAACAGCATCTATTATTTTCATAACTAAAGTTTCTGGTTTCATTTTAAGGGTGTTTTTTTAATTAAATGTTTTGCTTCTTCGAGTAGTAAACAATAACAGGTTACATTTCCTTGTGTTTTTTCAATATGAATATTTATGTTGACTCCTGTTTTGAAAAGATCTTCTTGATGAGCTGATAGATCAAAACAGAAGATTGGATGATTAAGTGCAAAATTTACATATTCAAACTGAGGTGGATTTCCAAATAATTCATACGTTTTTATAGTTTCTATACAATTCATTATAATCCTTTGTGGTTGGGTTAATTGTTAAAGGTTGGTTAGGATAATTATCGTTGTTTAATCTTACTTGAACTTTATGGATTAAAGGATCTTGAGTTTGGTTCATTGCCAGTCTGAAGACATTATTGTTATTCGTTTGAGAATCTAAGTTCTTGAAACCAACCATTAAATATCTTGCTGGTTTAATAGTGTTAGTGATTGGCCAGGTGGTGGATTCTTCAGGTAAAGTCATGCTACCTACCGTATTACGATGAAGAAAAGCTATTTCAATATCTTTAGTTAAAGAGTTGAATATTCTCGTTTCTACTTCAATTGATGGTGTTATTACGGGTATGAAAAGTTGGAGATTTGTTATTTCTAATTTTGCATCTGAAGCATTCTCTCCAAAGAATATCTTATCATCGTTGATTTCTCTTTGTAGATGAATTTTATATGGTAACCCTATGGAAACTTTTCTATGTTCCAACAGACCGAATAAAGGACATAATTTTCAATTTACGTAATTACCCCACCTATTATTCTCAACAACATTTTGTACTGAAATACTCGTTTCTCGAATCTATGATTAGCTGCTCGTGCTACTCTTTCTATCGTGTTTCGAGCAACAACTCTCACTCTAGCTAAATCAGCATCATTTGCAAGATTTCTAACCGGTTCTTTTAAAACACTTCCATCGCCAACATAGGGTATCCAACCTGAGACTGAATTGAAATCTGTAGGATATAAAACTGTTTTCAACATTGTGTCGAATTCCCCAGGGTGTTTAATTGTTTCTATTGGATTTGAACCAGCTTCCAAAACCATCTCGCTAAATAAAGATGAAAAGAAATTGTTTTTCTAATGTTGTATTAGTTTGTGGTACTTGATTCTGAGTTCCATCTTTAATTTTGAAATCACATCTGAAATAAGCATCGGAAAGAAGCAACCAATTCGATAACGAATTTATTTCGAAAGTAATTCTACCACCATCATGCAATTGGGATTTCGAACAAACAGTCGGTGAGATGATAATTTAATCCTCTTTTTTCTTGTTAAACGAATAACGAATCGGATCGTAATATGTTTTTTTTGATGAAATGTAGGAAATTGATTGAAGGTGTTTTTTTGGTGTATGAAATGTAAGGGAGTTTAGGGTGTAATAATTTATAGGGAGTTTAGGTCTTTTTTTTAGTGTAAGAATTTATGAAATGTAGGATGTTTTTTAGTGTAAGAATTTATGAAATGTAGGATGTTTATGTCTTTTGCTGTAAGAATTTATGAAATGTAGGGAGTTTAGGTCTTTTTTGGGAGCTTATATATTGGTCGCATTTTCCCCATGAAATGAAATGGAATGGGGAATTCCCGTGCGACCAATATATAAGCTCATACACTACTTTAGGATGAGGGCTGGTAACATTTTATAATCAAAAGATAATATACACTGAATTATTTAGGGTTAGGTTGAGGGCTAGGAACATTTTATAATCAAAAGATACTTTACACTGGATTTTTTAGGGTTAGGTTGAGGTCTAGTAACATTTTATAATCAAAAGAAAATTTACACTGAATTATTTAGGGTTAGGTTGAGGGCTAGTAACATTTTATAATCAAAAGATACTTTACAGTGAATTATTTAGGGTTAGGTTGAGGGCTAGTAACATTTTATAATCAAAAGATAATATACTCTGAATTATTTAGGGTTAGGTTGAGGACTAGTAACAATTTATAATCAAAAGATAATTTACACTTAATTATTTAGGGTTAGGTTGAGGGCTAGGAAGATTTTATAATCAAAAGATATTTTACACTGAATTATTTAGGGTTAAGTTGAGGGCTAGGAACATTTTATAATCAAAAGATAATTTACACTGAATTATTTAGTGCTAGGAACATTTTATAATCAGAAGATGATTTCAATTGAATTATTTAGGGTTAGGTTGAGGGCTAGTAACATTTTATAATAAAAAGATAATTTACACTGAACTATTTATGGTTAGGTTGAGGGCTAAGAAGATTTTATTATCAAAATATACTTTACACTGAATTATTAAGGGTTAGGTTGAGGCTAGGAAGATTTTATAATCAAAAGATATTTTACACTGAATTATTTAGGGTTAGGTTGAGGGCTAGGAAGATTTTATAATCAAAAGATACTTTACACTGAATTATTTAGGGTTAGGTTGAGGGCTAGGAACATTTTATAACAAAAAGATAATTTACACTGAATTATTTAGGGTTAGATTGAGGGCTATGAAGATTTTGTAATCAAAAGATGTTTTACACTGAATTATTTAGGGTTAGGTTGATGGCTAGTAACATTTTATAATCAAAAAATAATTTACACTGAATTATTTAGGGTTAGGTTGAGGGATAGGAAGATTTTATAATCAAAAGATATTTTACACTGAATTATTTAGGGTTAGGTTGAGGGCTAGGAACATTTTATAACAAAAAGATAATTTACACTGAATTATTCAGGGTTAGATTGAGGGATAAGCAATGTTACGAAAGCACAGGCACAGGCGGCTAGGTTGAGGGCTAGGAAGATTTTATAATCAAAAGATATTTTACACTGAATTATTTAGGGTTAGGTTGAGGGCTAGGAACATTTTATAACAAAAAGATAATTTACACTGAATTATGTAGGGTTTGGTTGAGGGCTATGAAGATTTTATAATCAAAAGATAATTTACACTGAATCATTTAGGGTTAGGTTGAGGGCTATGAAGATTTTATAATCAAAAGATAATTTACACTGAATTATTTAGGGTTAGGTTGAAGGCTAAGCAATGTTACGAAAGCACAGGCACAGGCGGTTAGGTTGAGGGCTAGGAAGATTTTATAATCAAAAGATATTTTACACTGAATTATTTAGGTTTCGGGGAAGGGAGGGTTGATTCTCCCAAATGTACAGGCCTAGGGTGGAGCAGACACTTTATTTAGAAATTAGGATTAAGGGTCTTGATATTGGGTTTTCTTCTGTTCTTATTCTGATCTGAAATTAGAAAAAATAACTCGCCCGATGGGCGAGAAGTATAGTATCTGTTATGTACTGATTGTTTTTAGTTTACTATGAACAATATTATCATTTAAGTTCTTATTTTTTTAATATGCAACTATCATTTTCTGCTTATAGACATGGGGAAATTTCTCTTGAAGGCTCTTATAGTGGACATGAACTATCTTGCTTGCTCGATTGCTGGTTGTA
>NW_008707106.1:157764-223619 GCF_000327385.1 Lottia gigantea | reverse complement strand
GTTCTCCTACATATTGTTTGGGGCATTTCTTGCATGAAATTAAATATATTACATTCGAATGTTCACATGTTAGATGTTCCTGGATCGGGTACCTTTTATTCGTAGAGTTGCTTACAAAATAATGAGTTTCTGATATAAAGGGACATGTTTTGCATCTACTGGACAAACATGGAGCACTTCTTAAACCTGGAGGTACTTCGGCATAAAGTCTGTTTTTAGCTGCTATCTGTGCTAAGGTGGAATTTTTTATGTTTCATAAAAATCGTTTAGAGTACCCACGCACTTTCAGTTTTGAGAAAACAATCGTACAGGCTTGGTTGAAATCAGAAGATCTTGTACAAATTCGATGAAATCGTAAAACTTGTGACTTAATTATACCAGAAAAGGTATGTTTTGGGTGAAAGGAGCTCTTGTGCAAGAGTTGATGAGAATCAGTTTCTTTGAAATACACTTTAATATCCAGTTTATTTGTTTCTGCTATGGAATCTCCCTTAAAGACTGTGGTATCGAGAAATTCTATGCTTTTGTCACTCACTTTTGCGGTTAGTTTGATAGAAGGATGGTGGTTGTTGAGAATTTCAAAGAATTCCCAAAACTGTTCGATAGAATAAGTCCAAACCATAAAAATGTCATCCAAAAAGCGTCCGTAAAAAAGTGGGTCAAATGGACAGAGGGGCAACACCTCACGTTCCCACTCTGCCATGAAAAGATTTGCGTACGAAGGGGCGAATTGTTTGCCCATTGCTGTCCCTGAAGTTTGTAAATATGTTTTACCATTAAATGTGAAATCGTTTCGACTAAGACAAATCTCTAAAAGCTGTAGAATTACATCGTCGGGTCTGTTTGGATCTGGGTTTCTATTAAAAGCTTTCCGAACTGCCGTTAAACCAGTAGTGTTATCGATATTGGTATACATAGAAGAAACGTCGATAGAAATTAAAATGGCATTAGAGGGAACTCGAAGATTTTTATTTTATTGACAAAATCGGTTGTGTCTTTAAGGTAGGCGCGATGTTGGCATGCTAGAGGTAGTAAGAAATGATCAATGTATTCTGACACTGCATATGACTCACTACCACAGTCAGATATAATCGGGCGGCCTTTAGGGATTTTATTCGAGATAAACCACTCCTTGGTTGGATTCTTATGGATTTTAGGCAAAGTGTACAAATGTCTCTCGCGACAATCAGGTTTGGCAGACAGATAGTCATATTGTTTCTGTTTGAGATAACTAGTTTTGACTTAATCGGCAAGAATATTATTAATCATGTTAGCAGTTTCTTTGAAAATTGGTTTCGGTAAAATGTTTAGGATTATTCAGTTGATTCTCTGTTTCTGAAACGTAATCCTCCCTATTCAGAATGACACAACATGAACCTTTGTCACTCTTTTTAATAACAATGCTATCATCTTTCTTAAGTAAGTTTAATGCTTCCCGTTCCACTCGTGTGAGATTAGGCTTTTCGTGTGTTATGGAAAGGTTCACTGTTTGGCTATTCATACTCGCAAATGCTTTCAATATTTCAGGATGGATGGCGGCCTGAGGGGGTGTCCACGTGGATTTAGGAATAAACATTGTTCTAGCACCACGTGGGGGGTGGTTTCGAAAAAAATATGTGCAGCTAAGATGGTCGGAGATAATTCAAGTTAGCTATCTTTGGTGTGGGAATAAACTTAAGTCCACGGTCTAAGATTGAATGCTGAAGGGGTGTGAGAATTTCGCGGCTCAAGTTAACTACAGTTTGGCCTAGCGGTGGACTCTCAGTATTTTTTTCCCCAGTAATTAGTTTAAAGACTTACTCGATGCTTGAAGCTGGTGTATCCAAAACAAATAGATGCTGTTTGCTGTTTCTGGAGACCAATGAAGATTATCAACTGTTTCGAATTCTTCTTCGTAGGGTGGTAAGATTGTTGCGCTGTTGATACTGGACTCCATCATCATGTTGTTGAGGGTGCTGAGGTTCTGTTGTGCTTTCTTCGAGATTTTATTTGAAATGGGTATACATGTGAAGAGGATCTTGGAGTTTGGGAAGGTTTTGTTGGCTGTGGCGATTAATTTCTGGGCTTGGTTAAAGGAGGTCTTTGGTATCTGATCACGGTTGTTGAGGCCTACATGAAGAATAATGGTATTAGGTTTGGGATCATGGTCGTATGATTCCAGGATTGACTGTATGTGATGGATTTGGGCACCGGGGTAAGAATGTATTTCGGTGTCTGAACTGGTTTTGGTAATTCGATTCAGGTTAGATGATCCAATTATTAAGGTAGATTTCTTTAGAGCAGTAGTTTCCATAATGATTTGTCCTTGGTTTGGTGATAATACGGTTTGGTAGCGGATATAATGGTCGTCGACGGTGTGATTGGTACTGGTTTGGTAGTTGTTAGAATTGTAGCATTGGGAACGGACTGGGATCTGGTTCGAGGAGGGGAAGGTCTGGATACACGTCTCGACTTAGATGGAGACTGAGGGGTGGTTGCTGATCCAAAAACGCACAGAAGGAAGAAAGGTTGGCGGATCCTGGATCACATACCGAAGAAAAAAACACTTAATTCTATTGATAATTCAATAGTACCACCAACAACAAGCACATTCTGGGCGAAACATCAACCTCAACTCAATAAATAAATATTGGTTAATTAATGGACCTGCAGCAGTTAGACACTCTATATCTAAAAGTATCACTTGTTCTTAATTACGAGGCAGACCGACTCCACAGATGATGAACGATTTACCAGATGATCGAGTTACATAGTCACCACCATTCACCTACTCAGCTTGCTACCTCTTCGGAACATTTTACATAAAACTCTGAAGATCTGCAGTTAAAGATATGGTTTGATATTTTCTTGTCAATCCAGTAGAGCAGTCCACATCGAAATACTACACACAAGGACAACAGACTCTGTTAAAGTAATCGTAATCGTTCGGATCGTGGTAGCCAGATTATTGGAGCTGCTACAGAATTAGATAAGCTAACAGCAGAATTGAATCAATCTCTTATTAAAGAAGACCTTTTGAAGCTGTTTGATTGCAAGTATCCCTTATGTACCACATGGAACGCCAGATTCATAGTATGAGATGAGTTTTCAAAGCTTTACTTCATCAACATGAAAAACAACTAAATGATGAATCATTAACTACTTTAATGGTAGAAGCTGAAGCTATTATCAACGCAAGACCACCAACTGTCAAATCCATAGCCGATCCTGAATTGAAACCACTAGCTTTGGCTAATATATTAAACATGAAATCTGGTGTTGTATTACCACCACCAGGTGTATTTAACAGACAAGATTTGTACCTTCATAAACAGTGGAAAAAAGCCCAGTACACCATTAACAAATTCTGGTCCAGTTGGAAGAAAGAAATTCTTCAACACAATCAACCGTAACAGAAATGGCATAAACCAGTTGGTAACTTAATAGTTCGAGACATAGTCCTTTTAGTAGAAGAAATACATGGCCTTTGATGATCATTGAAAATGTATATCCCAGTCAAGATGGTTTAGTGAGAAAGGTGGATGTGGCTACAACCAGAGGTGACATTAAACTAAAACGTAACAGTGCAACTACCAAACGAAAATGAATGGTATTCTCGAGAGCTGCTAACCAATAAATATTCCTAGTACCAAAAGATGTTTAACTTGATGAACATAGTGTTTTGTGAATAGACAATATTTGGTGTTAAAAGGACTTTAGGAGGACTTTATTTGTACTGGAAAAATCATCCAAACTTTTTATTTGTCTGAATTTTTGAGGAGCCATGTTAATGTCGGTTAAAATCATGTAACGATATTGCGAGTTGATATTAACTCGGTATATATAGCTGGGCCGATATGAGTGTATTTGTTTGTAATAAGGAAATACATTTGGTAGGTCACATGATTAACAATGTTTTTCTGACAACATTATTTTAATGACTTATACAGAAATTGTCACATTCGGGTAGCTTACATTTGTGGCAATTCATATCAGAACTTTTTTATACGCCCACATGAAATATGGAGCGTATATTGCCGTCACCCATGTCCGTCGGTCCACAATTGCTCGTAAACACTCTACAAGTCACAATTCTTTTCGGATTTGCTAATATTCGCTAAACGATATTGAAAATCGATAAAATCGAAAAATATTTAATATGAGTTAATGCCCTTGTACTTCAAAACGCGTTCGATTTTTAGCTCGTAAACATGCTACAAGTCACAATTCTTTACGGATTTTGACGAAACTTGGCATGAGTGTTGGTTATCACCCATGGATAAACCATATTGAAAAACAGAAAAATTGAAAAATATTTAGTATGAGTTATTGCCCTTGTTCTTGAAAATGGTTCAAATTTTAGCTTGTAAACACTCTAGAAGGGATAATTCTGGACGGATTTTAACGATTTTAGCTTGAGTGTTGGTTATCATCCAAGGATGAACCCTATTGAAAATCAGAAGAGTCTAAATATATTGAGTATGAGTTATTGCCCTTATTCTTGAAAACACGTTCAATTTTTAGCTTGTAAACACTCTAGAAGGGACAATTCTGGACGGATTTTAACGATTTTGGCTTGAGTGTTGGTTATCACCCAAGGATGAACCCTATTGAAAATCAGAAGAGTCTAAAAATATTGAGTATGAGTTATTGCCCTTATTCTTGAAAACGCGTTCAATTTTTAGCTTGTAAACACTCTAGAAGGCATAATTTAACGAAATTTGGCTTGAGTGTTTGTTATCACCCATGGATAAAGCTTATTGAAAATGAGAAAAATCGAAAAAATATTAGGATGAGTTATTGCCCTTGATCTTGAAAACTCGTTAAATTTGTAGCTCATAAAAACTCTAGAGGGCATGATTCTTACCGAATTTTGACAAAACTTGTTTTATTATTCATTACCGCGCTGAAGATTGAATATTTGTCTTCTAGAGTTCTCACGAGCTTAAGATTGAACACGTTTTCAAGAACTAGGGCAATAACTCATACTCAATATTATTCAGTATCGCCCTAAAGAGTTCAAAAGAAGTGTATGACTGAAGGTTGAATATTTCATACTGGTGATTGTTACTGTACTGCTAAATATTTATGTTCAAAATCAAAGCTGCCAGTGGGCATATATTACCTTGCCTGGCAAGCTATCTTTATTGAATAATTTTCAAAATATTTTTGTAGTTATTTTTATTGATGATCTTTTTCTCTAGGAGCCTTTTTAATATGCAATTTACTTCATTAAATTGTTTATCTAACTGATGACCTTCTTTCATTCCTGCTAATATTATTTGTAATCTATTAAGCTTATTCCTCTTTGTTATCTGGTAAAAAAATTACACAATTTCCATAAAGTTATCCATTTCAATTATAATGTTGTCATTGTAGTTGTCATCACTGTAATTGACATCATTGTAATTTACTATCACTGTAATACAATTTTTCTAATTCTTCTTCCAGTTTTCTTAAATTTTATGGTCCTGCTATTCTAGTTGATTTAAGAATTTTTACATAAAATTTAAATCATCAAAACTATAACCTTCTTCATCGTATCCATTCATACGATTAATCATACCTGTAATGTCTCTCATGGACTATGACACTGGATTTAACCATAACATGCATAAAGACAAAACACTATTTAAAGTACGACTTTACTTCTTAGAAAACATCAACATCTGGTCTACATAACATGTGCATTATACATAATAATCAATCTTCGATTAGACGTAGATAACTCTTGCATAACTAATAAAGCCTTGCTAAGAGTGACAGAGTTATCTGACTTTCATTTATGATACTACAATCCCTTTCTTTTATCTAAATTAAATGAAATGAAGTAGTTTTTGCTACACTTAATTGTCTTTGGAAAAACCACAAAAAGTATTGAAAACTGAAATGTCTTTCTAAAATTGCCGTTAATACTTATAAACAAAAAATTATTTGAAAACATATTTATTCACAAGTTTTAATTAACTAGGTCAATATGTAATCGTTCAGCTTCTCTGGCAGTTAACGAATTCTAGTCGGCCTGCTTATTGCGATAGGTTTCTCCGATTTCTCATCTGAATAAGCCTCATTTGAATTTTCCAAAGACTGACTTTCATTTAACACATTTTTCTCATTTGACACATTTTCCTCATTTGACACATTTTCATTTTGATTTGACATATTTTCGTTTAACACATTTTCATTTTGATTTGACACGTTTTCATTTAACACATATTCATTATGATTTGACACATTTTCATTAAACACATTTTGCTTTAAAAAACTTGGGTCTCAAATTTTTTTACTTGTGTTATATTCCTCTTATATTGAACACCTTCATCCGATTGCACTATAACACTATTTCCGTTTTTCTTTAATAACATCATAGGTTTCGGATGGAATGTTGTGGAAAGTTTATTTTCCTTTTTCTGTTTCAGAAGCACTTTATCTCCCAGTTGTAACGAACTATTTACAGCGTTTCGTTTTTTGTCGCCGTACATTTTGCCTTTTTCCTTATTTTCCTGATCCTTGTCTCATACTTCAAAATCGTCCACTGTTTTTTCTAGTTAGGGTAACTTCGTATGTAGTTTCCTTCCAAAAAGTAACTCTCCTGGGCTGTCTCCAGTTGTTGTATGTGGGGTCGAACGGTGTGTGCGATTTTAAGCCATTTCAAGAATGATCTATTTTGTCATTCTATTTCGCCATTCGCTTGTGGTCACAATGGAGTTATCCTTCGATGTATTATTCCGTTTTGTTCACAATACTGTTTAAAATAAACGGTCCCAAACAATCGGCTGCAAGATGGTCCCGTGGTCGCAACAGTAACCGTGTTCTCTGGTTTCGACACAGGCTGCTTCATTATAACCATGCCTGGATGACCTTCATGACCAAGTTTCAAAATACGGTCTCGGAGTCCAGTTGGTACCACTATCCTGGTTCCACGAGGTACTAAATTTCCTAAAGCACACAGTTCAGATTTAACAGTCAAATATTTTTTATATTTCAGATCAAACCATCGACCATTTCGTAAACATTTTCGAATGTCCTCGAATTCCTCGTCAGTAGTGGAACATCGCTCTATTTTGTTAATGTTCATAGCAACAGGGGTGGATTCATCCACTATCATACGCAAATACTCTTCTGTTTCGCTGTCTATCGGCTTCTGTTCTTTTGTAGACAGCAGGCGTGTCAAAGAATCAGCAATATTCTTCGCATCCGATATGTGTTTCACAACATAATCATAAGTCTGCATTCTCAGAACCCAACGTTCTACTCTTGGGCACGGTTTTGATTTAGGTGAAAAAATCCTTGTTTCTGAACAAGTACGGCACCCAAGCCAACTGGACTAGCATCGGCTATCACTTGGGTTTCAGCATTTATATCAAAATACGCTAGGCTTGAATCACTCGCTAAACAATTCTTCAATTTGTTGAATGCGATATCCTAGCTGTTCTGGTCCCCAATTAAACGACTGGTGTCTCGCATAAGTCTGTTTAACGGTTCGGCAATAGTAGATAAATTCGGAATAAATCTTCCGGTAAAGGTTTACAAGTCCCATAAAACTTTTAACTTCTGTGACTGTCTGCAGTTTGCGTGCTTCTTTAATCGCCTGAACTTTGGTTTCTGACACTCCAATACCGTGTTCCGATAATGTATGTCCCATAAATTCTATACGCTCCATATTGAACTGACATTTATCAATATTAAGAGTGGGTCCTTTTTCCTGTAATCGGTGAAGCAACTTTTCTATGTTTCTGTCGTGTTCTTCCTCAGACTTTCCATGGACAACAATATCATCGTAAATACTGTTAACGACTTGTAGACCTCATAATGCCTGGTGAATAATCTTGTTGTACATTTCTGGCGCACAACTTATGCCAAACATTAAATGTTTATATCTGAATAGTCCTTGATGAGTCATAAATACGTTAATGTCCCGTGAATTTGGTGACAACTCTAGTTGATGAAAAGCCCACTTATTATCAAGTTTACTATATACTTTGCTTTGGTTCAAATCTTGTAGAATTTCCTCCACGGTAAGTATAGGGTACCTTTTCTCAGACTACGGCCTCGTTCGCTCTACGCATATCTATCCATATATCTATCTATTTTGAGGTATTGCCCTTGACTTACGAAAAACGCGTCAAAATTTGGTTGTGAACACAATAGAGACTACAGTTTTCATCCAATTTCAATGAAATTTGTTGTGAATAGTTATAACGATGAGATCTTGGACAAGTACAAATTTGGCTATCTCTCGATGAACGGTTTTTGAGTTATTGCCCTTGACTTATGAAAAACGCGTCAAAATTTGTTTGTGAACACAATAAAGACTACAGTTTTCATCCAATTTAAATCAAATTTGGTGTTGATATTTATAATGATGAGATCTTGGACAAGTTCGAATTTGGCTATCTTTTGATGAATGGTTATTGAGTTATTGCCCTCGATTTATGAAAAACGAATTTAAATTTGTTTTTGAACAAGTACAGTTTTCATCCGATTTCAATGAAATTTGGTATGAGCAAATTATAATGTTGAGATCTAAGTTAAGATTGAATATGACAATTCTTCGATCAACGGAATTTGAGTAAATACAATTAACAGTTGTGATGTCTTCCTTTCGTGATTTGTCCCATCTGTCACTATGGAATTGCCCACAAGTGAATTCAGGAATGAGGAAGAATTTGGGGTGAATTATAAGTGAATAGTAAGGGGGAATTGTACAACAGTTCCAAAATGAAATCACTCATCCCCAGAATGACTTGTGTGCTGATGTTCTCCATCTGGAGCAAAGTACCAGTTCATGTTGCTGACAAAGAAATTGTCGACACAACTGAAATCTGAAATCCTTCTGACCAGTTTCATTACTGCAACCAATCATTACTCCTAGGGATATATTACTTAATTATCATGCATGGAATAGTTTCACACTACTAGTAGTGATGGGAAATGGGTTGAAAATCATAATCGACATTGACATCGGTTTTATGTTACCGATTAATAATCGGTTAATTAATAGATGGTGGAAACTGATAATTTCATAGTATTTATAACAGTTTTAAGGTCAGGGAATGCTCAAATTAGGTAGCTTCCTGGAGGGAAGAAATGAAGCCATATTCCCTTGCATCTTTAATTATTTAGAAATTGCGCAAATAGACCACCAGATGCTATTTTTAGATTCCATGAGTGTCCAAATTCACATATTATAAAAACATATTTGCGAATAATTTTTATCAATAAAAAAA
Organism: Lottia gigantea; assembly: GCF_000327385.1. Classification (NCBI taxonomy): domain Eukaryota; kingdom Metazoa; phylum Mollusca; class Gastropoda; family Lottiidae; genus Lottia; species Lottia gigantea. The sequence goes on along the minus strand of NW_008707106.1, from coordinate 214,410 downwards.
TTTATACTGACAACACAAATAAATGTGTTTAACATTACTAATGGAAATAAAAATGAAAGGCATGTATCAGTTTGATTATTCTATGATAAACTGGATAATCTGAGAAATTTTATTTATGATATTGGATGAAGGAAGAATATTTTCAACAACAGTACTCTACAACAGTACCGAACTAAAAGTGCCATTTTGCATCATAAATTGAATGCATATCTTCTTTAAAAGTTCCTTTATTGAACAGTTAGCTGAATACATTCAAGTATTTTCGGCATTTTGTCAAGTCATGTTTGTTTACAAATAAATGTTAAGGCCGATTGTGTAGAGTTCATGGTTCTAGACTGAATACTTTTCAATTCAAACCTACAGCGTTGTATGAAATTTGGTGTCATTCATTTTTTTTTTCGGCAATAGATTTTAAATACAAATTAGTCAAAATTTACTTTTAACCTTGTTAATGAATTGGAAATTCAAAATCAACTCAGGACTTATCTTCCCCAAACGATCGTAAGGGTCTTTTGTTTGAGAATAATTTATGAAAATAAATTCCTGCATTTTATGCAATTGGTCTCCTAATATTACTACGTTTTTACAAGTAACTACAGTGGCGTATTTAGAGGGTAGTGCCCTGGAAAAGCCAAAAAGGGGGTAAAGGTGCCCCTCACCCTCGTCTTGAAAATGTGTTTAGTTATAGCTTGTAAACACCTTAGAAGGTTCAATTATTGACAGAATTTGATGAAACTTGGTGTGAATGTTTGTTATCACTCAAGGATGAACCCTATCGAAATCACTCTAGAAAGGTTCAAATATTGACAGATTTTTATGAAACTTGGTGTGAGTTTTTTTTATCAACCATGGATGAACCATATCAAAAATAAGATGAGATATTGTCCTTGTTCTTAAAATCACATTCAAGTTTTAGCTTGTTATCACTCTAGAAGGCCCAATTCTTGACAGATTTTTGACGAAATTTGGTAAAATTATTCAGTATTGCCCAAAAAAGTTCAAAAGAATTGTATGACTGAAGGTTGAATATTTCATACTCGTGATTGTTACTGTACTGCCAAATTTTTTTATTTAAATTTAAAGTTGCCAGTGGGCGTACATTACCTTGTCTGGCAAGTTATCTTTTTAGATGGAAATGGAGACAAAGAATAAGAATTACTATGGCTGGACAACATGATAATGAAGATCCAATCGGATTACATGATCAACAGTTGAAATTTCCAGAATATAGATTCACAGAACATGTAGGTGAAGATGAAGCAAGTCGTTATCCTATAAGTGTATCTCAAAATCGAGGTGGAGAAAGGATTCTGCCAGTAAGAGCTTTAAATGAAGTTTTTATCGGTGAATCTTTATCTTCAAGGTAAGTCCCTTTTATTTGAAAACAAATGTGGACGTATATTGCCATTGCCTCTTCAGTCTGTCAACATTTTGTGTAAACACAATAAAGACTACAGTTTTAATCAGATTTTTACTCAAATTTATATCGATGAGATCATTGTCAAGTTTGAATTTGACAATTTTTGATAAACAGTTTTTAATTTATTGCACTTGACATTAAGAAAAAAAGTGTCAAAATGTTATAAGCACAGTAACTACAACACCACAGTGTTCAAAGGCAACAACTTTCTTTCTTCTAAAAAATTAGACATTAAAGTATTTTTTAAGGAAACTGATACCCACCAACTGTTATACAAAAGCTCGTTCCACCTGAAACACACATTTTCTGGAATAATTAAATCTCAAATTCTAAAATTTCATAGAATTTGCACCCAACAGGCTGATTTTGAATCCGCCTGTAAACTAGTTTTTGACAATTTAAGGGAGAAGGGTTATTCCAAAAGGTTTCTTCGAAAAATTAAGAATGACACGCTTTCAGACATTTTGAGAAAAAATGACCCCCCTCCACCTTTTATTGGATTCGGTTCATTTCCCTGTGGAGGTCCTACTTGTTGCACATGCGAACACATACATGTTACCAATTTTTATACGCCCACATGAATATGTGGTCGTATATTGTCGTCGCCCCTGTCCGTCGGTCCGTCCGTCAACATTTCTTGTGAGCACTATAGAGACTACAGTTTTTATCTGATTTTGATAAAACTTGGTGTGATGCTTTAGATTGATAGTTCGAATTTGACATATTTTCGATGAACGGTTTTTGAGATATTGCCCTTTACTTAGAACGCCTTGAAATTTGTTAAAAATTCGTTAGCAGGATTGAAGCTACAGTTTTCATCCGATTCTGATGAAACTTGGTGTGATCATTGGAATTCATAAGATCTCGGACAAGTTCTAACTTGACGCATTTTCGATGAACGGTTTTTGAGTTATTGCCCTTGACTTTGTTAAAACGCGTCCAAATTTGTTAAAAATAGTTCGTGAGCAGGATTGAAGCTACAGTTTTCATCCGATTCTGATGAAACTTGGTGTGATCATTGGAATTGATAAGATCTCGGATAAGTCCTAACTTGACGCATTTTCGATGAACGGTTTTTGAGTTATTGCCCTTGACTTTGTTTAAACGCGTCGAAATTTGTCAAAAATAGTTCGTGAGCAGGATTGAAGCTACAGTTTTCAACCGATTCTGATGAAACTTGGTGTGATCATTGGAATTGATAAGATCTCGGACAAATTCTAACATGACGCATTTTTGATGAACGTTTTTTGAATTATTGCCCTTGACTTTGTTAAAACAGGTCGAAATTTGTTAAAAATAGTTTGTGAGCAGGATTGAAGCTACAGTTTTCAACCGATTCTGATGAAACTTGGTGTGATCATTGGAATTGATAAGATCTCGGACAAGGATAGACCAATTGCGAATCACTTCAACCTTTCCGATCCTTCCATTGATGACCTTCTCATCATGCCTATAGAAACAGTTTCTACGTCACCTAGCATGAAACCTAAGCTTAGACGTCTACAACGCGAAAGTTATTGGATCGATCAACTGCAGACTGTGAGTCCAAATGGACTCAACATTCAACATGATAACCAGATAATACCCTTTATAACGATATTTGATTCTACAGCTATCAAAGCCTCCATAATAGTCAAACGCCATTACGCGGAACTTCAGAACAAATTTCCCCATGTATACACGAAACGTTTGGTTGTAGCTTACAAAAGAAATCAAAATCTTAGCAGTTTCCTCCTTCGCGGTAGACTTGAACCATTGAACAATGTCCATTCATCCTAGGAGCAGATATTTCTTCAAATAAATGTATCATGTTATATCAATAAAATTAATCGATTTCTAAGTTAGATTTCAGGGAATACTTATTTCAGGACTGGTGTCATGACTATATACAGTATATTATATAACATGCAGTGTATGTTTGTGTGTGTCTTTTCAACTAAAATCATACTAAAGACTAACTAATTTTCACATAATTGATAGACTTATCTATTACTATGTGACCTAGGCAGTGCTTTCATTGAGACTGGTCTCAATACACCCTAACACTACAATTTTCATTTGATAAAATGTAATTTGGTGTGGTCATTTATATTGTTGAGATATTTGTCAAGTTTGAATTTTATTTCTCCATTAACAGTTTTTTTAGTTTTTGTTAGTGAGTACAATAGAAACTACAGTTTTAAAATTTGATTGTAAGTACAACACAGTCTACAGTTTAAAAATTTGATTTTAAGTACAATAGAGACTACGGTTTTAAAATTTGAATGTAAGTACAATAGAGACTACAGTTTTAAAATTTGATTGTAAGTACAATAGAGACCAATCAATTTCCAATTACACTGAAATTTGGAATGGTGGTTTATGTTGATGAGATCTTGGATAAGTTTAAAAATGATGATCTTTTGATGCAGATTTTATTTAAAATAAAATCCATCAAAAAGCCGTTGGATCGCATTCTGATAAAAATTGGAAAAGATTAGATTAATCAAGAACATATACATTAAACTTATTCGGAAATGCAAAAAAGAATTCTATGAGAAAATTGACAATAAAATTAACGAACAGATTAACATGCATCTAAAGATTGGTCGCAACTTATATGCAACTCATATGTAACCACCCGTAGTAAACAACGGGGTCAAAGCTTGTACTGAGTTATGAAAAGCAAACTGTTTAAACGAATTTTTCATTAGAAATATGCTCATTAACATCAACATCTCCTAAGCAACTGGACCAGACTAAATCGGCAGAAAATTTCAAAAATCAATATCACATGAAATATATATGCCACTACGTAATCTATTTAACTTATCTTTAGAAGTTGAAAAAGTACAGCTTCTTTGGAAATCAGCTAATGTGACTATTTATAAAAAAGGTGATCCATCTGAATTCAGTAACGATAGATCTACAAAATGGTAAATAGTTCCACCATATCTATATTTATTGCTACCCCCCAAAGTAAATGATGTCACAACACATAATCTTAGAAACACAAACAGCTTTCGCCCCATCAAGTGTAACACTCAACAATATACAAGTTCTTTCCTTTCTTCTACAATTAATGAATGGAATTCTCTGCCTGAAAATTTAAATCCATTGGAACATTTAAAAATAAGCTGAAAAAAGAAGATCTCATCATTCCATATTATTATAACCTTGTAAGTAGACCCCTTCAAATCCTTCTCTGTCGTCTACGGAACATGAAAAGCGAACTGAAGTTTCACAGATTTCTAATGCACCTTTCTAACGATCCTTCGTGTTCATGTGGAAATTCCATTGAAGATTCGTACCACTATTTCTTAATCTGTCCAAAATTTACATTTGAAAGACAAACAACCATAAACTCTCTTCCAAATAATAAGATTGATATCAAGATCATACTCTTTGGTGACCCAGATTTTGACGATATTTTAAACTATACCATTTTCAATAATGTTTGTGAATATATTTCATTGACAAAAAGGTTTAAGATCTAAGAACTTCTTGTATATTTATGTAACATGGAACCTAGTAGGCTCTCCTGATTGTCTTCATACTCTACCCTTAATTCTAAATACAACCGCAAACATGCTTTTATAGAGATATTTTTCATATCCTATAGTGGTTGTTCTTATACTCATTTAGCTGAGTTATTTTCATATATCCTACTAGTCTAGTTGAGTTATTTTCATATCTTATAACTGGTTGTTCTTATACTGGTTTAGTTGAGTTATTTTCCTATCTTATACTGGTTTAGTTGAGTTATTTTCATATCTTATAACTGGTTTAGTTGAGTTATTTTCATATCTTATAACTGGTTGTTCTTATACTGGTTAAGTTAAGTTATTTTCATATCCTATACTAGAGTTCTTATACTGGTTTAGTTGAGTTGTTTTCATATCTTATAACTGGTTGTTCTTATACTGGTTTAGTTGAGTTATTTTCCTATCTTATACTGGTTTAGTTGAGTTGTTTTCATATCTTATAACTGATTGTTCCTATACTGGTTTGGTGGAATTATTTTCATATCCTATACTGGTTGTTTTATCCTGGTTGTTCTTATACTGGTGTAGTTGAGTTATTTTCATATCTTATAACTGGTTGTTCTTATACTGGTTTAGTTGAGTTATTTTCATATCTTATACTGGTTTAGTTGAGTTATTTGCATATCTTATAACTGGTTGTTCTTATACTGGTTTAGTTGAGTTGTTTTCATATCTTATAACTGGTTGTTTTTATACTGGTTTGGTAGTAGTACTAGAGCTTATATATTGGTCGCACGGGGATTCCCCATTCCATTTCATTTCATGGGGAAAATGTGACCAATATGTAAGCTCCCAAAAAAGTCCTAAACTCCCTACATTTCATAAATTCTTACACCAAAAGACCTAAACATCCTACATTTCATAAATTCTTACACTTATACACCCTACATTTCATAAATTCTTTCACTAAAAAAGACCTAAACTCCCTATAAATTCTTTCACCTATACTCCCTACATTTCATACACCAAAAACACCGTCAATCAATTTCCTACATTCCATCAAAAAAAGCATATTAAAAATACCCTTATTTAAAAATAACATAACATTTTTAATAGCCTCGTTTTTAAATAATGTAGAAGGGAGATAACTCTTTTTTGGAAACATAATTTCTTCGTTAAATTAACTCATTTAAAAAAAGGATGAGTTTAATTCTAAAACACGAACAACACAGATTCGAAGATTATTCGGTCAACGGTATATTTTCTTCATTATTTTCTCTAGGTAAAACAATAATTCCAAAAGTAGCTAGCTTTGTTTCAAACAACAAATCACTCATTTCAACCGGAGCGAAAGCCTTTGGCTCAATCGCGCAAGCGGGAAAGAGTATAAGCGACGCAGTGAAACAATCTGACGAGTTGAAAATATTCCAAATTCAACTTTCAAAGAGAGAATGCAAAGGGCTCTAATCATAAAACTGTTAAAAGCAAAGATGAAATTAGGCATGGGATTAGTGGATGAAATACACAAAGAATTTAGAAAAACTAAAAACTTTTTAAAAGTCAAAGTGTTTGAAAAAGATGAAATATGGTCAGCCGATTTAATTCATATGCCAGTCGAAAGAGAATTTAAATATTGCTGAACAGTTATAGATTTATATACGAGATATGTATGGGTTATTCCTTTGAAAAACAAAACAGGATTATCAGTCAAACACGCATTTGAAACGATTATGAAACAAGATTATGAATCTTTCTGTCATCCAGAAAAACTGTGGGTAGATAAAGGAAGTGAATTTTATAACAAAAATATGAAATCTCTGGGATTTGTAATTTACAGCACGCATTATGAAGGTAAAGCTGTAGTTATTGAGAGATATAATAGAACTCTAAAAAATAAATTATTCAAAAAGTTCACGGAATTGAAATCTCAAAAATGGCTTAAAATATTACCAGAGGTTGTAGATGAATACAATAACTAATCTTAACTTCCGCTGCGTTGCGTCCATATGCCCGGGAAATATACAAATCAAATCATTCATCTACCAAGTCAGCACACGAGCAACATCTCGTTTGGTTTCTCGCACGTGCAGACATGCCAGCCACCGCCATTTTATTAGATACATCAGCAAAATTACATCAAAAAGACATTGTAGAAGTAATTAAAGTATGGAGAAAAGGAACAAAAGAACAATATCAGATACCGAGATTCCTATAGCAAGTTTGACGTAGAATGAGATAGTGAAAAATTTTGATAAACGACTCGGATGGAATGTGGATATTGTAACAGAATTGGGTATTATAATAAACGATGAATTCGAGAGCTGGGAACAAACGTTTTGTGTTGATTTGGCGATGGCAGTAATTTTCGTAAGTTTAAATTTGGTAAATCAGGCCACATATACTTTTAGTTATTTAGCATTCTGCTATATGGAAACGGGATGATTTTCAATGGGCTATCCGGTTTAATTTTAAATAAAATGCGTTTAGAAATGAAAGATTAGGTGCGTTTATTTCTACTGATACGTATTCATTGCTAAAGTTTAGTTCAGTCAACTTAAGTGGTTGTCGTTTTGATTACATCTGTAGTCCGTGATACCGATTTGATGAAATACATAGACAATATTGAAGAAGAAATTTATTAATAATATTAAGTGTTAGTTTTGGTCTATAATGTTTTACAATAGGTAGCAAATAAAGATGACAAGGGTAAGATGGCAACGGATGGTGAAGCTAAATCAAAGAAAATGAGGAGGTAATCATAAATATTTCAATTTATTTTATTTTTTTTTGTTAATAGGAAAAACCAATGTTTCAGCTTGTTTTCTCCTGAGAATTGGAATGTCACCAAAAGGAACAATCGGTCCTCCTAAAATTTATATTTAGTGTGAACTTTAAATCAGCGTCCATAATTTATTCAGAGTGAGGTGATTATTGGTTATTAGAATACATAATAAATTACACTTTAGGCGCTATTAAGTATGATATTGATTAAGCTATTGTAATGAGACCAATTCTTTTTGGGTGAACTTATATAATAGACTTAATTTATAAAAATAACATTTACTTAAACATTTTTACGTTATTTAGTTATTTGTATTGAAAGTATAGTCTATTTAAAATGGTCATGTCATAGTCTGCCAGTAGTAGTAAAGGAATAGTCAGTTAAAAGTCGTCAACAGTACTCAATATGGATTGGTCATAGTAAAGAGAGTTTGAAATGATAAGAATTGGTTAAACTCAGGTGAACAAGGGTCTTGTTAGTATGTAGTGGAAAAAACTGTTAGATAAGAATTTTCAAAAAGTTTTATATATGAATTTTCAAAAAGTTTTATATCTGAATTTTCAAAAGGTTTTATATCTGAATTTTCAAAACAGTAAATCTGCATTCACAAAAAGTGTTAAATCTGAATAGGAATATGTATTTAATCTTAATTTGGTCACAGTAATAAGGTCACACGGTAATTTGGTCACAGTAATATGGTCACACAGTGATCTGGTCAAGGCAAAACTAGTAAAATGAAATTACTGGTAACTGGTGTAGTGATATTCATTTCATAATACATAATATATTGTTCTGCTTGCCCTCTGCCAGAGATGGGTGGACCTTGTGGGGCCTTGAAAGGTCGAACAGTATTTGGTATACCTGTCAATCTGCAGCTATATAGTTATTGCTGATACAACCCGCCACCGATCTGCCTTTTAAGCTTGCAAGCCATACCACCGTTTTTTGCCGACTCTCGCCATTCCAAATGACAGAATTCTCACTCACTGAATGCAGCCTGTGAAATCATCCAGTATTGACTTCAGCAATGAAGTTGATTTAATATTTTTTTTATATATCATCTCCACTACTCATAAATTTCCGTGCCTGTACCAATAACGTGAGCGTTTCAAAGCAGATTCTTTTCGATTTTCGGGTGGGAGTAGGGTGAGATGCTTCGCACGTATCTGAAGGGCGCCCATCTCATCCTACCCAAAAAATTGAAAAACGCTCAGGTCATTGGGACAGGCGTGGAAATTTACGAGCAACGGTGCTAATATATACGAGTGGACGCCCACATGGCTATACGCCCACCAGCAGCAAATCTCATCGCGGCTTTCGCCTTTTAAATAGCATCACTACTTCCATGTAGCCAATATACACAGGTAAACTAGGTTTCAATCGAATCAGAAAAAAAAATTTGAATTAAAAGTCAATTTCAATAAATTTTGTGCTAAGTCGGGGGCAAAGTCACGAACCTACTTAAGTTGTGACATTGCCCGTCCTCCACCATTTATTGAATCTAGTTATCAACTACAAGCGGTTGATATGAATAAGATAACCAACACCACTGAAAATGGGTAATTTTACTGTGACCAAATTACTATGTGACAGTATTACTGTGACCAAATTACCGTGTGACCTTATTACTGTGACCAAATTACCATGTGACCTTTTTACCTTGACCAAAATACCATGTGACCTTTTTACTGTGACCAAATTATCGTGTGACCCTTTTACTGCGACCGATTTACCGTGTGACCTTATTTCTGTGACCAAATTACCATGTGACAGTATTACTGTGACCAAATTACTGTGTGACTTTTTTACTGTGACCAAATTACCGTGTGACCTTTTTACTGTGACCAAATTACCGTGTGACCTTTTTACTGTGACCAAATTTCCAGTGACCGATTTACCTGTGACCTAATTACCTACATTCGTTTTGCAAATGACTATTTTTTTTTTTTTTTTTTTGTCTACTTCTGGTCACGCTCCCCAGCCAAAACTGCACATGTCACACATTGCCTGACACTATTATTTCTTATACCTTGCTTGTCGCTACTGTTTAAATGTAAAATGAAGCATTTTTTTCCAACCGGAAATGACGTATGACGTTAACCAGTCATTACGTATTTAATATTATTTAATCTACCGACAATAACCGTTGCCTTAGAAAACGTAAAGCTGCAAATATCTCATGATCTAATGATTGTAAACGCTTGCAATTTTGAACATTATTTAACAATGTACACCTCATCACAGACAAATTAAAATTTTTAAAGTGAGCGTGGCACATCCAGTGTGCATTTACCTTCACCTGAAATATTTGCAATTGTCATAATTCGCAAATTTTGCAATTGTCACCCTAGAAATTTTGCATGAAAGTAGATCACTACTTAGGACAACAAGATTACAGTTGTTTGCAATCTTTACTTTAAAAAAGGGAATAGGTTTAACAATTTTAAAAAATTGTATTTTTGTAAATGACCTTGACCTTTGCATGGTCAAAGGTCATTGATCTAAGATGACCATTTTTACTTTGATTTTTGATGTGCGACATATACTTCCGGTTTTACAGGCGTCCGAAAACAGCAATTTTCGAAACTTCAAAGGCTCATATTACTTTTATTTAACCTTTGTTGACCTTTTGATCTGAACAAAAGTTGTTGCCCATTACGAGATATATCCAATAATATTTTCTCTTTTATTGAGCAGCGTTAACTTCCGGTTCTACAGCCAATTGAAAATTGCGAGTTTTAACTTTAAAAAGCTCTGTCACGTGACCTAATTTACATAGTGAAAATTTCTCTTATGCCCTTATAACACACAATCTATTCTTTCTAGTGATATATAACACTTGGTATTTTGAATTGTGCTTTTTAGAATTTTTAAGGCTTATATTTCTTTTATTTGACCTTTGTTGATCTCTTGACCGTAACACAAGTTATAGTATCTGACAAAACCTTTCCCAAAATATTTCCATTTTTGTTGTGCAATTTGTTTTTTTTAACTTAACAGCTATTTGAAATTCGACTTTTTACTACCGAATGTTAACACCTTTTAGTACCAATTGGTATCAAATCCATGCGTCTTTTCACTACCGAACGTTAAACGGTTTAAACGATTTTTTTACTATTGAATGTTTACATACTTTTCTTCCCGGTAAGAAATCTCATTATGACTTTTAAATGCATTAAAATCGATGTATCAGGTTGGATGCGCACTGCTTTGGTACCGTTATAACAGTTCTAGTTAAATTTGTATTGGCAAGAAGTATTAGATTTGAAGAGGTAACAATTAGTAAATTTGAGGTGGACACAAGCGGTAAATTTCAATTGACAAGAAGTACTAAATCTGAACAGGTAACAATTAGTAAATTTGAGGTGGACACAAGCGGTAAATTTCAATTGACAAGAAGTACTAATTCTGAACAGGTAACAAGTAGTAAATTTGAGGTGGAGACAAGCGGTCAATTTTAATTGACAAGAAGTACTAAATCTGAACAGTTAACAAGTGGTCAATTTGAGATGGTCACAAGTGGTAAATAAGTGGTAAAGTTGAGACGGTGACAAGTCATAAATTTGAGATGGTGACAAGTGGTAAATAAATGGTAAATTTGAGATGGTGACAAGTGGTAAATTTGAGGTGATAACAATTGTTAAATTTGAATTGGAAAGAAGTATTAAATCTGAAGAGATAACAAGTGGTAAATTTGAATGATCTGGATGTATCCACATTGAAGTTATAAGGAAGTAGTATGTTTGGACTGGCAAGGAATAGTACATCTGAAATCATTATGGAGTAGTTAATCTGAAGTAGCGGGAAGTGGTCAATATGAAGTAGTCCTGGTATAACCAGTCTTAAGTTTAAAGAACTGGCAAAGTCGTCAGTCTGAAGGTTTTAAAGGAGTAGTCAATCTGAAGAGACTATGGTGTAGTCGGTCTGAAGTGACCATAGTATAGTCAGCCTGAAGTGACCATGGTGTAGTCAGCCTGAAGTGACCATGGTGCATCAGCCTGAAATGACCTTGGTGTAATCAACCTGAAGTGACGATTGGGGGTTAAGGAGACTCATGTATTATTTTGTTTTTAATAAGCTGCACAATTTCTTTCAAAATTCAGTCTTAACTTTCAAATTTAATTCTTGCAAGTAACTAAAATTAATTATTTTGGGTTTAACGTATCAATGGTATACTAGGCTTGAATTAAACGATGATGTCAAAGAATTGGGAACAATTAATTGAAAATAATTGAAATCTTTAATTATATACGAATCCGACCCGGGTGTAGTCAGACTGAAATGACCATGGTGTAGTCGGCTAGAAATGTCTGAGGTAGTCAGTCTGAAGTGACCATGATGTAGTCAGCCTGAAATGACCATTGTGCAGTCAGTCTGAAATGACCATGGTGCAGTCAGCCTGAAATGACCATGGTGTAATCAACCTGAAGTGACCATGGTGTAGTCAGCCTGAAATGACCATGGTGTTGTCAGCCTGAAATGACCATGGTGTAATCAACCTGAAGTGACCATGGTGTAGTCAGCCTGAAATGACCATGGTGTAGTTAGCCTGAAAAGACTATGGTGTAGTCAGCTTGAAGTGACAATAGTTCAATCAACCTGAAATGACCATGGTGTAATCAACCTGAAGTGAAATGGTGTAGTCAGCCTGAAATGACCACGATGTAGTCAGCCTGAGCTGACGATGGTGCAGTCATCTTGAAAGTGATCACGGAGTAAGCGGTTTGAGGTAGTAAGAAAGTAGTCTACCTGAAGTGAGTCGGTTTAGTCGGTCTGTAGTGCTTTTGTCAGCCTCAAGAGGTTATTTTTAACCTCAAGTAATATATGGTCTAGTACTTGATTGAAAGAAATGTAGCTCAGTTGGTTTTGACCGCATAGTGTATGTCAAAGTTGGTATGATTTGAGTTATTTCATATATAATGAATGGTTTATAATGGTTTGTCAAAATGTCTACTGAGTTTTGATAAAGTTAATTAAAAAGGGAATATATGAATTAATGAAGTTAATTAGTCTCGATTTTTAATATCAGAAAGATTCAATATTTGTAATTGAAACATTTTGAATCCATAGACATACTTGCTCAAATCGATACAATGGTTTTCTAATACATGAAAATATACAATTATGTTTGTTTTTACCAAGTTTAATCAGTTTATTTCAATCTAAAGCGGTTGAGCTCGTTAGTTGGTTAATTAAAATAAAATTACTAAAGGTGTTTTGGGTATCATGCAGCATAGTCATTCAGAAGAGATATGGGAAGAAAGTAGTGAGTTTTCATAGAATATATGTTTAGGTTAAATTTTGTGTCGGTCTCATTTCAGTTGCTTTCATTGGATAGAATGGTTTTTAAAAAGAGAATGCAAGATTTGATTTGCTGGTTGATACAAAACATGCACATGAAAAGGAAAAATTAAGTCAGATAACTTTGTTTTTAATGTCTGTAGATTCTACGTTGAATTTGGACAATGCATCTCCAGGAGTGATGAGAGAGTTTTTAGTTTGGAAGGATTCCACTGGGAAAACAAAAGTCCATTTGGATAGTTGTGTGTTTAGGACTCAGTCTGATAAGGCATCATGTAAATGTCCAATAAGGCGTGCTGCGTCATCATTAGATACATTGATCGGTCAGCTGAGGGCGATTTTTAGAGATCATGGCAGAGGGTCAGACTGGAATGAGGTATTCGGTTTCGGTAACCCGATGGCTGCTCCATCAATAAAAAGGCATCTCCAGGCTGTTACTTTGGAACAATCTAAGGCTCTAGTTCAACCGTGTCAGGCTATGCCATTATTCTTCGATAAGATTGTGAGAATGTGTAGGGTAATTAATTATGAACTTGCTCATAAGGATAGGCTATCTGGCAAGAAGCGGTATGCTCTTGCTAGAGACAAACCATATTTTACCCTTATGTGCTTTACGGGAGATAGAGCTGGTGATGTTGGAAGGCTTAAAAGAGATCAAATTCGTTGATTACCTGATAAGTCCGGATTATACATTCACATGACGGAGGGGAAAACTGTGAAAAGTGATCCCCGTCGAAAATATTAAAGAGGGTTCTTGTAGGAGAGTTATGCCCTGTGGTCAAGATACAGTTTTACCTGAAAGAAGTAGAAATCAACGGGTGTTTGGGATGGAGAAACTCCCCATAGTTTCAGGAGTGGCTGTGCTTTGACTCTGAAGCATCTGGGTGCATCTAATGAGCAAGTTAAAGGACATGTGGGTTGGAAGTCTAACTCGATGCTTGATAAGTATATATCACTTTTAGACGTTGAGAATCAAGAACAGTCTTCTCAATTAATTGGCCAATTAAATGGATCTCCGGATCAGTTAAACTCATTGACCCATGTTGCACAGTCTATACGGGGTTGGAAAGATTTGAGTTCACTATGATTATTTTTTACAGTTTGATATTCGTGATGAATTGAAGAAGCTTAGGTCAAAAGTGGACCTGCAGGAAAAGAGAATAACAGAAGAATCGGTTGATGTTATGCCCAGGGAGGTAAAAGAGTATGCTTCCAGGACCTCCGAGATGAACATAGATACTCTGCATCAGAAACTTGTTCTTTTGAATGAAAAAGCTCGTAAGGCAAATAATGTAAACACAGAAGAATACAGTTTTGTACTGCAAAGGTTTTTGGCCAACAAATCATTATGTAGGCCCCTTGGTAGTTCTAATGCTATCCTCGAAAATTGAGTCATGCCTAATGGAAAAGGAACATAAGTTCCTTAAGTCTTGGGGTGATCAGAAACTCCCCCAGGGCAATAAAGGGTCCTATAAACAAAATATGTATTCCTCGTCTTCTAAGAAACCTAATACACATTCTCATATAATTTGTTATAAGTGTGGCATATTAGTACTAAGTGCCAGAAGAAAGATTGATATAGTTATTTAAATTTCTTATTGTCATTGTTCTTTTCAAGAAAAATTTGTTGCAAATTTATTTTTATATTTTGATTTAAAGGATGAACCAAATTGGGTAGATTTTCATGGGAATAGAGTTGAATGGAGCGAAACGTTATCGGCTGAGGATGTGGTTAATAATATTGGAAAGTCTGCGCATCTAGAAGATATTCCTTTTAGAAACCAAAAACATTTCGAGCTGGTGAACTTCATAATCATATTTCTCAATGGACTAAAATTACAAATGATTCTTAAAAATTTATTTTAGATTGGATTAGAAATGGAGTAAATGTGGGAAATTACATTAAGCACTTTAAAGGTTCTTATGCTGGAGAGCAATTTAATCATGATTATCCACTACCTAAATTTTTTGATAATTCCCGAAACTGCCATGAATTTAAAGTTTTAATAGATTCCGAAATTGAAAATAGGTTAAAATCAGGGGCAATCTCAAAGTTTGGTAAGGCTGGTGTGGTGAAACCCCCATATATAGTATCTCCAATTACTGTATAACCTTCAAAGCCAAAAATGTGTTTGAATCTTAGGTATTTAAATCAATGGATGTTAGACACTCCATTTACGCTGGACTCCCTAAACGACGTTCCAAGATTTGTAACGCCATTTTCATATCTTACGAAATTAGACGATAAATCTGGTTATGATCACATTTAGTGTCAGAAAGTAGCAAGCGGCTGTTGGGTTTTAAATGGCGAGATTATTTTTATGTGTGTAATACTCTCCCATTTGATTGGAAGATGTCAGCCCTTATTTATCACACACTAAGCAAAACTGTTGCAGCTTATTTAAGAGAGCTAGGTATTAATAATTTGATTTATATAGATGATCGCTTAATAGAACAATTTCAAAGCAGAGGCTATTTAAACAATTATGAAGAGGCTAAATTAGCTTTTTATGTAGCTTGTCAGATTGTTTGTCGTTTGGGGTATTGTATAGGACTTTCAAAATCAATATTTATACCAATTTCCCAGATAACTTATTTGGGTTTTATAATTGATGGTGAGAATCAATGTTTCAAATTGGCGGATTCTAAACGGGATAAATTTTCTGTATTGAGGGAAGCAATTTTAAATAAAAATTATGTCACGCTCTTGACAATACAACGATTCGCTGGTAAATGTATATCTTTCATGCTCCCAGTACCTGGTGCACGATTATTTACTTCGGTATGTTTCAGTTCTATTTCTAAGCTAATGCAATTGCACAAAGACACTATGTACATTTCTTCCGAATTGAGAGATGAAATATCTTTTTGGCGGTTTTTGGATTCGGTTACTAATTATATCCCATGGAAACCAGAGTTTCATACATTTATTAAATTAGCTACGGATTCTTCTAACTTCAGGTGGGGCGCTGTGCTTAAGGGCCAAGGATCACAAAGTTGTTTTGGCGATTATTGGGATGAGGTTGATTTATTAAGTCCTATACATGTGAAAGAAGCTAAGGCTTTGTTGCTAACACTGAAATCGATTGGGCCTTCAATCAAAAATACGCGGATTGATGTTTTGGTAGACAATAAAGCTGTTGTTGATGCCTGTTGATTCTCTGAATGAGATATTTCAAGACATATATTTTTCATTTTACAAGATAAAAATGTATTGATGAAGTTAATTTTTGTTGAATCAAAATTAAATCCGGCGTATGAATTGTAAAGACATATTTCGAAAAAGGATTGTAAATTGTCAAGATTGGCATGGTTGCGTGTTGAGCAATTCGAATTGTATGAAGGGTTCTTCTGGATTGCTAAAACATTATACACCTACCTGTTCTCCCTTGTCAGCCGGAGTCAATGTTTTTGCTCAAGCTATTGCTTCAGATGAAAATTGTTATATTTTCCCCCCATTTAATTTTGTCTATATTAAGTTTTTTTTAGAGCAACAGAATGTAATTTTCACAATGGTTGTACCAGTGTTGTCGCCAACACCAATATGGTTTCCCAAGATTTGGTCTAAAGCATCATCCGTTCGTATATTGGTCTACAAAGGAGATAGACACATGTTATTATATCAGTCAAAAACCGGATTCAGAGAAGATAAATATGGTTTACCATGGAATTTGTTAGTTGTTCGTTTCGATAAATTTGATAAAAAGCCAGCGAGGTTCAGATGTTCTTTAGTGCCAAATCATGTAACAATGTTGGTGGTAGGCGATTCTTTAGTTAAGGATTTGGGTGCACACGCAAATGAAAATCAGCTAGTTATCCCTGTTCCAGGTGGGAAATGGTCATTGGTATTAGATACAGCGTTGAAGTTTGGAAAATCACTCAATTGTCTATATTTAATAATACATGTGGGAATTAATAATTTGAATGAAGGTGGTAATAAGTATGTGCATTTAAGAAACCTTATGCAACTCTTTGATAATATTTGTCAGGTTTTAGATGAGGACTCCAATTTCAGTATTATATTTTCGAGTATCTTGTTAACTGGTTGGGCTGACATGAATGCACGTGTCAGGGTTGCCAATAGAAAGCTTAAAGAGGTCTGTAGAAATCATTCGTGGCAGTTTGTCTCATGATAATATTCATAAACAAGATTTAAGAGACGGACTGCATATAAGAAGGAATAAGAAGGGTTCTTCGTTTAGAATACACGAAAGTCGGCAATAAATCATATTGCATAAGAAGGTTTCGAATGTCACATAAAAGGAGGGTGACGATCACAACTCCTTGCATGGCATGGTGAGGTTAAACTAGTGGCCATGGTTAAACAGCGTATAATAGTTCTACCAAGAGCTACCAGACAGTGATAAAGAACTGGGGTTGATAATATTTAAGTGAGTGTTGGGTGTGCGGTTAAAGTGTGAATTCTTGGGAAGGTTAACTGAGTAATTTCGCATACTCTCCAGACCTAAAATATGCGGGAGATGCGAGGATGTTGAGATTAGTACTACTAAAAATATACAAATATACAAGTTAAATCATTCGTCTACCAAGTTGAATAGGGCAAGATATTATCGTGATATGGAGCATTTCGTTATATAGTTATTTTCTTATAATCAGGAATGACAGATGTTAGACAAAATATAACATAACTTTCCACATTTAAATCCTACAGATAATGTTCCAGAAGAATTTTATAATAAATTAATGAATATAGTAGAAATATTTGTAGGTACAGATTGTATCGATCAAATGTTACAACGTTTAGGAAAAATAGACCAAAAAAAGAATAACATTAATTGCTCATAACGCTAGCTGTTTTGATAACTGGATCATGATCAAAAACGTAAAAAAAACTAACACAATGCCCTTTAAAAACACTCAGAGGAATTCTGTCTCTACCTATAACTAATTCATTCACCAATGAAGATTTACAAAAAAATGGAAAAGATAGAAAGAAATAAAGGGTACCTCTAATTATTTGCAAAATATTAATTTCATGTTCCTTTCAACATGAAACATCTAGTTTAGCGCCATGGGGTAATTCATCTAATCTACCTATGAATTTGAGAAAGTTCACCGATATTAATATTGCAAAATATACCAAAGATAATTGGGAATCTTTAAGACACGAATGGGAACCTTACGCTAAAAGAGATACGTTATGTCTCGGAGCTTGTTTGATAAAATACAATCAAGCAATGAAAGAAGTTGTATTTCACAATATTTCAAATAATCTAACGGCTCCTTCTTTATCTTTAAAGGGTTGGTATTATTTATATCATTATGATAAAGAAATGGTTGAAGAAGAATGGTATGAAAGTACTAGAATGGTTCCGAAACACACCGAAAAAGAAAACGTAGAAAAAGTACACATACACACCCTTTTATAAGATATTTTATCAGACAAAGTATTAAAGGAGGAAGAGTTTCGGAAAATCGGAAAATCATTTGAAACGAATAGAATAGATGAAATTTGTAATATATTAAAGGAATACACAGAAACACCAAGTGATAATATAATTGATTTATTCAAAGAATATAGTGCTAACCCAACAGATAAAACGGAGGTTCATTCGAGACTTAAAAAAATAAAATGTACTAAACTAAAGTGGTAGACCATTTCGACAAGAAGAAAATAAAGAATTTGTTAAGCTATTTAATGAGCAGAAATTCAGACCTAGAACTGCTATTTTAAAAGTCTGGTTTGAATATCCAACCATCATGTTCTTCCAAACCATACCAGCTAAAGATAAAATCAGTTTTACGAGTAGAATAGGTAAAAAGGAAACTGGCACTAAAATCAGGTTCAGAAATGGTTTGTGTTACGACGTTTTAACATCGGTCGATATTCAAGAAATAGTGAAAGCCGGTGGACGAATTATTAAAATATTAGATGGTATAGTTTACGAAGAAAATTTTAAAACTCCACCCAAAAGAGATTATATTTTAATTTTGAGAGATCTAAGAAATAAATATAAACGAGAAGGTAATATCATAGGTAGTAATTGCATGAAATTATTAGGTAATTCATTGTATGGTAAATCTATTCAGATGGATATAACTACATCGAGACATCTATGGAGTGAAGCGACTTTAAAAGCCAACTTCGATTCACACGTTATAAACTATGAAAAAGTAAATGATAGTCAATATATAGTTGAGATAAATGAAGAAGAAAAAGAATTTGACTGTACACCTCCTAAATCTACACGACTAACACCTAGTCATTTGGGATCATTCGTTTTATCTCACAGTGAAAAAATAATAAATAATTTTATTCGCGTGATAGATGGATTTTATAAGCCTGAAATATACTATACGGATACCGATAGTTTATACATATCGTCTAGCAATTGGGATAAATTAAATGATGCTGGGTTGGTGTCCGAAAATGATTATTGTAAAGGAAAGAATGATTACGGTAATGGTGGAATTATATTTGGTTTATATTTAGCGCCAAAAGTTAAATACAATATCATTCTAACATCCGACGGTATTCTAAAAGAAAAGAAAACGTTTAAGGGTTACTCTAAAGATAAGATATCCGTAGAAGATTATATTCGATTAGCTAATGGACACGATGTAACGAATGAATTTAAGAAACCTTGGGTAAAAAGTTTCACCAATGGAGTAGTTATTCCAAAGGATGATGATAAACAAAAGAAAGTTTTTAGAAGTTATCTAAATCTCGTTAAGAGAAAAGCACCGGACAATGAAGGAATCATGTACCCTTTCAACAACGGAAAAGAATTGAACATGGATGAAAACTACGAATCTGATGATTACGATTATCTAACTATTCATGAAGAGAATGAAGAGTGTTAATTTTTTTTTTTTAAATGAAGTTGAATAACAATTTCCTCGTTACCAAAATCTATAAACCTATTTTTACCATCTTTGATTTCCAGATTTATATCTTTAATCATAAAGGAATTAGGTGGTAAATATGTCGTTTGAAATGGTTTCTCTATAATTCTATATCCAATCGGTACAGTGAATGTTGGAAGACTGTAAATAATCTGACGTTTGTATTTATTGAAAAATCCACAGTTTATCAAATTGCAATGTACATTTATCACATCGATATCATTCTCGCTATTAGCTTTGTGTGGTGCTAAAGTGGATTGGGTGTATATTTGTTTATCAAATCCTAGTAACGCATTTAATGAATTTTCTACGTTGAAATCAACTTGACTATTATTTCTTAATATCAATTTTATTTTGTCCAGATTCAAATTACCTTCGAATTCAATATTGTTTTTACCATTGACACTTCCTCCATATTCAGATAGGTATTCCTTAATGGCTATGTATTCGTAGCTTCCTGGTAGTAAACGTATGGTTTTGAACGTAACTCCATTATCTGTTGATATTTTTATTTGGTTATTTTTTTTCGTTGATATTTCTAATGGAATTGTAAACAGAGAAATACTTTAATCCCAATTCATATTCTTGATTGCGATCGAGTTCGTACTCATAATCTAGAGACAATTTAATGTCTGATTTATTTGAGGTGATAACGAATAGTTGTTCTTTATTTGACATTTTTAATCACGCTTTTATAATCATTTTTATCTATAATATCTTTCTCTAGGAGTCTTTTTAAGTATACAATTCACTTCATTTTATTGTCTGTGTAATCGATGTCCATCCTTCATTGCTGCTAATATTACTCCTAATCTATTAAGTAGTTCCTCGTTGTTGTCGGATAAAAACGTTATACCTTGTCCAGATGCCACCATATCTTCGAAATCGTTTATATCTTGTGTGATTGATGGATAATCTTCTGCATAATCATCTGATACCTCTTCTTCATCATCTGCTTCATCAACTTCATATTCATCAGGAATAACTTTTTTTATATATGTTTCAACTGCTTTCGATCTTCTTGTTTCGGGTCCCGACTTTCTTATTGCATGTAAAAATTTTGAGTATGCTAGTAAATCCTTGTAATCAGCAATGCCAATATACCCACCATTCATTATATCTATTAACCCTTTTGTTAATGTAAATATTAAGTTTTTTGTATCGATTTTGAATAAAGGGGAATTTGCCCTAAATTTTATTCTAAATCCATTAAACAATAACCCCTCATCATCAGTGATTGGTGTAATACTCTTTGGTAAATCTGCTTTAGGGTTTGAAAAAAGACTATTAATATCATCTAATGTCCTAATTATAATACCACCATATTCAATGGGTTTGGGGTGATCTTTATGAGGTTCTATAGGAGGTTTATATTCTAAAGCTAATTTCTTTTTAATATTCTCTTGAGATTTTAATATGGGTTGAAATAGAGTTTGTAGATTTTCCGTTAATCCGAGTTGTTGTAATCTGTTATTTTCAACTTGGGTCTTTATTTTATTCTTAGCTTTGATATATTCTTTATTTCTTTTTAAAATATTATTCCAATTGCTACTCATTTTAAAAAAAATAAAATTAACATATACAAATCTTTTTAAATGCATCTCTATCCATTCCGTGATTTATCGACTGAATGATTTGAAATAAATCTTTATCGTTTAATTCAAATAATAAAAAATAATTTGCATTTTTTCTAATGAACATAGAATCCATCCCGTAAAAAGATTGGGAATGGTATATGCAGTGACAGTTGTGATGTCTTCCTTTCGTGAAGAATTCTTGTTGAACAGTTTGATTTCTTTGCGCTACGCAGTCGTCAAACAATATTAAGTTCTTTCGTTTGCTATCAATATTAGACAAGTCTAGATCATTAACATTTTTCGTAAGAAAAACTTTTATATCCGTTGGATTCTTTCCTTCGATGTAGTTATCTATGATATCTTTTATTTCCACTTCTTCTTCGTTTTCTTCGTAATATTGAAATAGGTCTTGAACGTCTTTCTTTGTTTTTTAGTTCTACTGATTTTTTTTACCATTGAAAGTTATTACAGTTGGGGAATCTGTTTCAACAGCTTCTATTATTTTTATCATTCTTCTATCAGCTATTTTGATTAAATGTTTTGTTTCTTCGAGTCGTAAACAATAACCGGTTACATCTCCTTGTGTTTTTTCAATATGAATATTTATGTTGACTCCTGTTTTGAAAAGATCTTCTTGGTGAGCTGATAGATGAAAACAGAAGATTGGATGATTAAGTGCAAAATCTACATATTCAAACTGAGGTTGATTTCCAAATAATTCACACATGTTTTTATAGTTTCTATACAATTCATTATAATCCCTTGTGGTTTGATTAATTGTTAAAGGTTGGTTAGGATAATTATTTGTTTAATCTTACTTGAACTTTATGGATTAAAGGATCTTGAGTTTGGTTCATTGCCACTCTGAAGGCATTATTGTTATTCATTTGAGAATCTGCTAAGTTCTTGAAACCTACCATTAAATATCTTGCTGGTTTAATAGTGTTAGTGATTGGCCACGTGGTGGATTCTCCAGTTAAAGTCATGCTACCAACCGTATTACGATGAAGAAAAGCTATTTCAATATCTTTAGTTAATGAGTTGAATATTCTCGTTTCTACTTCAATTGATGGTGTTATTACGGGTATGAAAAGTTGGAGATTTGTTATTTCTAATTTTGCATCTGAAGCATTCTCTCCAAGGAATATCGTATCATCGTTGATTTCTCTTTGTAGATGAATTTTATATGGTAACCCTATGGAAACTTTTCTATGTTCCAACAGACCGAATAAAGGATATAATTTCCAATTTACGTAATTACCCCACCTATTATTCTCAACAACATTATTATACTGAAGTACTCGTTTTTCGAATCCATGATTAGTTGCTTGTGCTACTCTTTCTATTGTGTTTCGAGCAACAACTCTCATTCTAGCTAAATCAGCATCATTTGCAAGATTTCTTACCGTTTCTTTTAAAACACTTCCATCGCCAACATCGGGTATCCAACCTGAGACTGAATCGAAATCTTTAGGATATAAAACTGTTTTCAACATTGTGTCGAATTCCCCAGGATGTGTAATTGTTTCTATCGGATTTGAACCAGCTTCCAAAACCATCTCGCTAAATAAAGATGGAAAGAAATTGTTTTCTAACGTATTAGTTTGTGGTACTTGATTCTGAGTTCCATCTTTAATTTTGAAATCACATCTGAAATAAGCATCGGAAAGAAGCAACCAATTCGATAATGAATTTATTTCGAAGGTAATTCTACCATCATCATTCAATTGGGATTTAGAACCAACAGTCGGTGAGATGAAAATATAATCCTCTTTTTTCTTGTTAAATGAATAACGAATCGGATTGTATAATCTAAAGATTGGATCTAGTATTTTATTTGCCATTTTTAAGGTTTAATATTTGAGTAGAAAATTGTTTTCCCAAAAACAAGAGTTATCTCCCTTTTCTAGAAGTTTCTAGACTAAAAATAACATTACTTAAAACGAGGCTATTAAAAATGTTATGTTATTTTTATATAAGGGTATTTTTAATGCTTTTTTTGATGGCATGTAGGAAATTGATTGAAGGTGATTTTGGTGTAAGAAATGTAGGGAGTATAGGTGAAAGAATTTATAGGGAGTTTAGGTCTTTTTTAGTGAAAGAATTTATGAAATGTAGGGTGTATAGGTGTAAGAATTTATGAAATGTAGGATGTTTAGGTCTTTTGGTGTAAGAGCTTATGAAATGTATGGAGTTAAGGTCTTTTTGGGGAGCTTACATATTGGACGCATTTTCCCCATGATATGAAATGGAATGGGGAATCCCTGTGCGACCAATATGTAAGCTCTTGTACTACTTTTGGTTGAGTTATTTTCATATCCTATACTGGTTGTTTTTATACTGGTGTTCCTATACTGGTTTGGTGGAATTATTTTCATATCCTATACTGGTTGTTCTTATCCTGGTTGTTTTTATACTGGTGTAGTTGAGTTATTTTCATATCTTATAACTGGTTGTTCTTATACTGGTTTAGTTGAGTTATTTTCATATCTTATACTGGTTGTTCTTATACTGGTTTAGTTGAGTTATTTTCATATCTTATAACTGGTTGTTCTTATACTGGTTTAGTTGAGTTATTTTCATATCTTATTACTGGTTGTTCTTATACTGGTTTATTTGAGTTATTTTCATATCTTATAACTGGTTTTTCTTATACAGGTTAAGTTGAGTTATTTACATATCCTATACTAGAGTTCTTATACTGGTTTAGTTGAGTTATTTTCATATCTTATAACTGGTTGTTCTTATACTGGTTTAGTTGAGTTATTTTCATATCTTATAACTGGTTGTTCTTATACTGGTTTAGTTGAGTTATTTTCATATCTTATACTGGTTTAGTTGAGTTATTTTCATATCTTATACTAGAGTTCTTATACTGGTTTAGTTGAGTTGTTTCATATCTTATAACTCGTTGTTCTTATACTGGTGTTCCTATACTGGTTTGGTTGAGTTATTTTCATATCCTATACTGGTTGTTCTTATACTGGTTGTTCTTATACTGGTGTTCCTATACTGGTTTGGTTGAATTATTTTCATATCCTATTCTGGTTGTTCTTATACTGGTTGTTCTTATACTGGTTTGGTTGAATTATTTTCATATCCTATTCTGGTTGTTCTTATACTGGTTTAGTTGAGTTATTTTCATATCCTATACTAGTGTTCTTATACTGGTTTAGTTGAGTTGTTTTCATATCTTATAACTGGTTGTTCTTATACTGGTTTGGTTGAGTTATTTTCACATCCTATACTGGTTGTTCTTATACTGGTGTTCCTATACTGGCTGTTCTCATACTGGTTTAGTTGAGTTATTTTCACATCCTATACTGGTTATTTTTATACTGGTGTTCCTATACTGGCTGTTCTTATGCTGGTTTAGTTGAGTTATTTTCATATCCTATACGGGTTGTTCTTATACTGGTGTACCTATACTGGCTGTTCTTATACTGGTTTGGTTGAGTGATTTTCACATCCTATTCTGGTTGTTCTTATATTGGTTGTTCTTATACTGATCTAGTTGAATTATTTTCATATCCTATACTGGCTGTTCTTAATGTGGTTCAGTTGAATTATTTTCAGCAACAACTGCTTTCATTGCATTATCCATATCCAAGTGTTTGACAAGTCCATGTAACCTTATAAACCTGAAGTCCCACTTATTGTAGTCACTCTTTAGTGGTTAAGTCTTTATGCGGCAACAGGAGGGGCTATCTATCTATCTATCTATCTATCCAAGTGTTTGACAAGTCCATGTAACCTTATAAACCTGAAGTCCCACTTATTGTAGTCACTCTTTAGTGGTTAAGTCAACAGGAGGGTCTGTCTGTCTGACATTTAGAAGTGGAGAGTAGATATAACAAAAAACACAAGGGGTATATTATGGTATAACTCACTTCTTTAATAACAAAGCACATAACGTTTCAACTCAATTTTCAATGATCATTTTCATCTGATGACGACATGTGAAAATTGTGTTGAAACGTTATTTTCATGGTATCACTTCCGGTGGAATTGATTTATGTCAATAATAACATATGCATTATATTACGAGCCTTCATACAAACTTTTTAAACTAAAAAAATTCGTAGCGAAAGTAACATGTTTGCCGCCATTTTTGTTTGCCTCATTTTTGTGTACGACCGGATGTTTTGAAGTTTGAAGGCGTATATCTCATGACCTTGACCTTTGATGACCTTCATATTTACTGTGATGATAATTTTTGACCTTGTCTATCAGATGACTTTTTGATCTTTGGGGTCAGATACCTATTTCCGACTTTACAGGGGTCTAAATATCAGCCTTTAAAGTGCTATATCTCAGTCCCTAACAGAGATATGGCAATAAATCTTTTGATTTTGTAATGTAGAGATTATGAGCTTTCCATTGATATATAACATCCATTCACTTAACATGGGGTTATTATTAGATAAATCGGCTAATTAGATTAACCTGACTGTCAACGCCAATAGAAATCAAAGTTTAAGTTGTTTTCAAGACACCCTCCCTTTTATATTTTTTAAAAATGTTCTATGTCCAGTTATGGTATATAAAGCTCTCGGGTGGATTGAACCATGTTATACTGTAATATGAGCTCATGGCAGCATTTACGACAGCATATTAAAGGCATACCCCCACTTCATTTCCCAACTTTCTTATTTCTTATAAAATGTTGTAATTTATCTTCATTCATATCACTCTCGATTAGCTGTTTAGTATCTTAATTTATGTTTTGCTATTTTATCATCTAATTTAGAAATCAATAAAGTAAGATTTTGTAACTCAGTTTTATCTACTACATTGGCTAATAGTTGTTGCATATATGATTTATTTTTTGTTGAATATAGGTTTTAATATTAGCAAGTTCTTTTTCTAATTCATTGTTATCAATAAACTTGGCTAATTCTTCTTTACTAATTGAACCACCCTCAATTAATTGTTAAGTATCTAATTTATGTTTTTTTTATTTTATCATCTAACTCCTATATTCACCAATTGTTATTGTTTTTACTGTCATCTAAAAGTTTTTTATGGTTTCTAATTAACTCTTACTATCTTTATCTAATGTAGACATTGTGTGATGTATACTTTTAGTTGCTTGGATTAAATAACCTTTATTTATTGCATCTTTTTTGTGTTGAGGAAATTTTAAATTAGCTATTTTGAAATTGTTCATATCTATGTCATCTTGAAGTGTGTCTCCTATAACATCCACAAAATATGGTTTGAATTTATTGATTGATAATGTAGGAGAAGGATTGGTTGATTGTCCTAAACCAAAATTTTTTTAACTAGATTTATGATAATTTGTTCAAATGGTTCGCCTAAACTATCTCCTGGTTTTTGGATTTGAAAAGTATACCATTCTATTGGATGATGATTCAAATCAATTATTTCTTTAGTTGGATCTTATCCAATGAATGAAAAAAATACATTGATTCCTCATTGCCTTTGAATAAAGCAGAATGACGAACACCTTTTTGATCTGAAGTATGGATATTAGTTATAGCTTAGAACTTTTTCCAATTTTTCAATGATGATATTTCATCACGCATACAATAGAAAAAAGGCTTCACACCCAGATCTTCTGTATTAATTGCAAGTTCGTTGTAGTAACTGTTCCATATCTTCGTATGAAGTCTTCGAAACTAATCATTTTTTAAAAGTCACTTTTTTGATGTTCGTTTTGATAAAATCTGCACAAGATTTCTTCACCGTGAAGATCTACTTAATTATAAGTTGGTGGTGAAATATTATTAACTTTATCAATGATAAATATTTCATTGGTCCAATATCCAATGTAACCTTTTTTGAATTTACTTTTATATTTATAGATACAAACTTTGATAATTAAATTAGATATCTCATTTTCAAAGTTGTTTTGTGTGTTAATTGACAATATGATATTGGGATTCTTTGAGGCTTGCGTAGGAGTCACACCTATAGATGAATGTATTTTGTTATTATATTCTTCGACAGCAATTGGTAATATTTTAAGCCTTTTTTGAGAAATTAAATTCTGTGAACTTTTTGAAAAATTTGTTTTTTAGAGTTCTATTAAATCTTTCAATAGCTTTACCTTCGTTATATATACTTTAAGTTTCAAATCTAAGGGATTTCATATTTTTGTTATAAAATTGTACCATAAATTTCTGGGTTGTCTGTCAGATTGTTTCATAATTGTTTCGAAAGCATGTTTCACTGACATTCCTGATTTTTTTTTAGAGGAATAACCCAAACATATGTTGTATATAAATCTATAAAGTTTAAACAATATTTATATCCTCTTTCAACTGGCATATTAATTAAATCAGCTAACCATATATCATCTTTGGCGTAAACTTTAACTTATATTAAGTTTTTAGTTTTTCTGAATTCTTTATTCCCATGCCTAATTTGATTTTTGATTTTAAAAGTCTTGTGACTATAGCTCTTTCAACTTTTTCTTTAAAAGTAGGATTTTCATTAATCATTTGTTGATCCACTTTATGTCTCGATTCTAAGTCTGTATGATCTCTGTATAGAATATCGTGTTTTAGCGCTGCTTGGTCTATTCTGTTAATAGGTTCTTCTCTTGGCTTGGGATTATCGTTTGAATCTAATCGTAAATCTAAACAGGTTAAGTGGAGTAGTTGCAGTAAATCTGTAAACACTCATAGATGTCTAGTTACATCTTTCTGAATTGATTTATCTTACAAAGAATTACCTAATAATTTCATACAATTACTAGCCACAATATTACCTTCTCTTTTGTATTTATTTCTTAGATCTCTCAAAATTAAAGTGTAATCTCTATATGGTGGAGTTTGAAAATTTTATTCATACACTATGACATCTAATATTCTAATAATTCGCCTGTTTCCTTTCTACCTTCCTGGTTCGTAAAAGTTATTTTATCTCTTGCTGGTATTTGCCTGAAAAACATGTTTTTGGGATATTCAAACCAGACTTTAAGAATAGCAGTTCTGGGTCTATATTATTGTGCATTGAAGTGTTTTACAAATTCGTTTTCTTCTTCTGGTAAAACGGTCTACCACTTTCTGTTTTTGGGTGTAAATCTGACATAGCAGAAGCATACAAAGCGTTAGCATCAAATGCCATTACTTTAGAACATGTCTCATTTATATTTTTTAAGTTTTGAAGTAACCTCTGTTTTATTTTTATTACTTTTACTATATCTTTAAAATAAATCAATTATGTTATCATGATTTGTTTCACTATATTGCTTGAATATGTTACAAATTTCATTCATTTTATCTGTTGTAAATGAAACTCTTACTCCTTTAATAGATTGCCTGATAAAATATTTAATAAACGGATGTGTGTAATATTCTTTTTCAACCATTGATTAATCGTAATGATACAAATAATACCAACCCTTAAAAGATAAAGAAGGAGCTGTTAGATTATTGGAAATATTCTGGTTTGCAGCTTCTTTCATAACTTTATTATATTTTACTAAACAAGCTCCAAGACACAAGGTATCCATTTTTGCATATGGTTCCCATTCGTGTCTTAAAGATTCCCAATTATCTTCAGTGTATTTTGCAATGTCTACAACCATGATCTTTCTCAAATTCAGGGGTAGATTAGATGAATTCCCACATGCCGCCAAACTGGTTTTTTCATGTTGATAGGATCATGTAAAATTAATACATAATTTTTATTGCTGGTTGTTATTTCTTTCTGTCTTCACTAGTGAATGGATTCGATGATGGAAAAATTCAGAATGCCTCTCTGTGTTTGTAGTAGCCAATGCGATAGCTTTACTGCGTTTTTAAGTACAATCCAGTTATCAAAACCACTACTGTTATGAGAAATCAATGTTAATCTTTTTCTATCATATTGACTAAAATATTGAAACATTTGATCTATAAAATCTTTACCCACAAATATTTTTACTATATTCATTAGTTCATTGTAAAAATTTTCTGAAATGTTATCAATAGGATTTAGATCTGGAAAGTTGCGTTTTATTCAATCTAACATTTTTCTTAGATTTTATAAATTAACTAAAGTACAGGAATAAGGAATTGCTTTGTGCATTTCATTTTCAGTATAGGTTTCGCAATCCCACGCATCGTCACTCCTCCTGAAAGCACTTGTGTTACGGCATTATCATCGCTACAAGTTTTCCATATTTGTTCATAATTCTCTTCTATTTCTTTGATGCCTGAACTTTTTTCACTTCTTTTCTTAAGACAGAAATGTGAGCTGTGTAAATATAAAACCCAATCTAATGGATCGTATACATCTCTGGGATATAAATGTCTATTTTTGGGATTATAAATTTGAAATGAAGTATCACGTTTCATATTGAATTCATAAATTCTAGCAGTTGTCATTACTCCTTTTCCATTTGCTTTTGATAAACTGTTGATAGAACCTTGAAACTCAAATGTTAAATCTTTGTTCAAACAAGATTTACACATTTGATAAAACAGTTACCATCTGTTGGTATATAACAATTTTTATCTACATATTCATTTATCTTTTTAAGTAGATCAGTTCCTCTACCAACTTTTGATCTTTTTATTGGTTTGAAATTGTCTGTAAGTAAAATTATTTTTCCTGTAAAACACCAATTCGCGGCATCAGAATTGACATCCATATTTGAAAAGATATTAAGAAAAGTTTTGGCATTGAAAGCAAGAAGTCTCATATCTTGTTTGTATTCTCATTCCTGAAATATCTTTCCATCTATTTCAATTTGACCTTTAAATGTTAAAAATTTATCACAAACAGCCTTGATAAGATTGGAAAAAGGATGTTTTCTATGAATGTTTCATCGTCTATAATTAAGTATATATTTATAATTATATTTTTGTCACTTTTATTGATGACATTTCTACATCAAATTTATCTAAAACTTCATTGAATTTTTTTTGTTCTTGAACTGTTATGTTCTTATCTTCTCTTGATCTTTTGAAAAATATAAACAATTTATTAAGATAGGCATTTAAGATAATATCTGTTTTCTGTTTATAATAATATTTTTTTTTGATGTAAAACCTAAAGTAAGATGAAGTTTGAACAGCAGTGAATGCAGCTAATATAGTTAGGATAATTTCTGGAAGCATTAATCCACGGCTGTTGCCACTGTTACTCCTACTGTTAGAATTGTGCTTAATGTTTTAAAAACAGAATCAGTTCTACTCCATGTTTTCCCATATTTATTGTACTGTTCTAGTTTTACTTTTAACTCATTTTGTTTGTCTATCATGTATTGTTGTCTACTACTTTCAAACAGTTCCATTTTTAGGTAACTAAATTAAGTGAACCAAAATATGGATAATTTTTATTATCTATAATAGCTCTCCCAAGAATTATTCCATCATTTATTAATACAGGTTTTGAAATAATTGAATCAATATTAGTAGTAATAGAAGCATCTTTAGCACTCAAATTTCCATATGGAAGATTGAAATAAAGGTTTAATATTTGTTAGTTCTTTTTGTAATTCACTGTTAAGTTTAGTTTCTAGAGCAATTCTAGTTGAAATGTAATAAGGTGCATTTTCCAACAAATTGATTTATCATGGATTGGTCAAAAGAGATGGCGGTTATAGATGATAGCTCAGTAACAAGAGAGTTCACCTCATTACTATCATTACTGCCCACAAATTCAGTCTCTTGTTGTTTGGTGCGTTTTTATCTGGTATCAGTATTTCTTGGTGGTAAAGTGTTAATGGAAGAAGCTTAAACAGTATTCTTATTACTGCCTTCTAGTGCTCATCCGTATGAAACCATTTCTGTATTTTGTTCGAACCTATTTTTAATGTAGAAATTTAAATCTTCAACATCTTCTGTATAGTCGTCTGGCAATAAGAAGTCATCATATTCACTTGTTCTGGTCTGAGTTGATTGGGGGTATGTTAGCAACACAAAATACAATATTATGTCCTAAAATTTTCTCGTCGAATGAATACCACATCGAGAAATCACTATCAGCTTTAAATATCTTAAGAACGTCAGTAAGATGATCCTTTATTTAAATGGCCACTCCCCCAGAACTCTTTTGGGCTCCCTTTCTTGAATTCATTTTAACTGTAAAACTTTCGATTTCAAGTTCATCCCAGTTACTTGCTTTGGTTTCTACTATGCAGACTAAGCCATAATCAGCTATGAAATTTTAAAAGTCGGTTGACAGTTATGATTTTAGATCCATGCTATAACTCGCTTTTTAAATTTTTTACTGCTCTGTCGTTTTTCTGGTAAATTTTCATGAAGGTGCAGGATCTGAGTTTAGCACTTAAAATAGAAAATAGCTCGAGAATAGCGCCAAAATAGCTTCTATCTTAGAAAATCACACTTTTTTATTTTCGACTCAATTTTCAGCTATTTCTAGGTAAATTATAGAAAATATTTAAAATTATTCTAAGTACCCAGTCTGCTATTTTCAGCTCTATTTTCAGCTATTTCTAGCTAAAATTACGCTATTTTTGCAATTATTATGAAGTGCCGAGCTGGAGCATGAAAGGCATGGGGTTCGCAACAGTTTTAAATAAATTTAATAGCTGAAAAGAGTATGACATTTCTTGTTAGGAATATGTTGAGGGTTTGCAACCGTTTTAAATACATAAGTTCCATTTGTGACATTTCATAGGGTTAGGTTTCGGGGAAGGGAGGGTTTGATTCTCCCAAATGTACAGGCCTAGGGTGGAGAAGACACTTTATTTAGAAATTAGGATTAAGGGTCTTGATTTTGGGTTTTCTTCTGTTCATATTCTGATCTGAAATTAGAAAAAATAAGAAGTATAGTATCTGTCATGTACTGATTGTTTTTAGTTTACTATGAACAATATTATCATTTAAGTTCTTGTTTTTTTGAATATGCAACTATCATTTTCTGCTTATAGACATGGGGGAATTTCTCTTGAAGGCTCTTATAGTGGGCATGAACTATTTTGTTTGCTCGATTGCTGGTTGTATTAAACGGGACAGCAAAGGGTGCTATGCCTACATTATGATGAATATTTAGTTCTATATGTCTTGCTGTATTCAATGTCTCAATCCAATGGGCCTTCTCTAGATTGACGGAATTTGGTAGTTTCATCTTCGGGCAAGTCAATTTCTATCCGCTCAATTGGGATTAGGGTGAGATCGTCTATTGAATGGTCGTCGAGGTTGAAATGATTAGAAACAGGCTTGTCTTTCTTTAATTTGATGTCTGACCTATGAGCATTAAAGCGAGTTTGTAAATTATTCTTAGTTTCTCCTACATATTGTTTGGGGCATTTCTTGCATGAAATTAAATATATTACATTCGAGTGTTCACATGTTAGATGTTCCTGGATCGGGTACCTTTTATTTGTAGAGTTGCTTACAAAATAATGAGTTTCTGATATAAAGGGACATGTTTTGCATCTACTGGACAAACATGGAGCACTTCTTAAACCTGGAGGTACTTCTGCATAAAGTCTGTTTTTAGCTGCTATCTGTGCTAAGGTGGAATTTTTTATGTTTCGTAAAAATCGTTTAGAGTATCCACGCTCTTTCAGTTTTGAGAAAACAAATGTACAGGCTTGGTTGAAATCAGAAGATCTTGTACAAATTCGATGAAATCGTAAAACTTGTGACTTAATTATACCAGAAAAGGTATGTTTTGGGTGAAAGGAGCTCTTGTGCAAGAGTTGATGAGTATCAGTTTCTTTGAAATACACTTTAATATCCAGTTTATTTGTTTCTGCTATGGAATCTCCCTTAAAAACTGTGGTATCGAGAAAGTATATGCTTTTTTCACTCACGTTTGCAGTTAGTTTGATAGAAGGATGGTGGTTGTTGAGAATTTCAAAGAATTCCCAAAACTGTTTGATAGAATAAGTCCAAACCATAAAAATGTCATCCAAAAAGCGTCCGTAAAAAAGTGGGTCAAATGGACGGGGGCAACACCTCACGTTCCCATTCTGCCATGAAAAGGTTTGCGTACGAAGAGGCGAATCGTTTGCCCCTTGCTGTCCCTGAAGTTTGTAAATATGTTTTACCATTAAATGTGAAATCGTTTCGACTAAGACAAATCTCTAAAAGTTGTAGATTTGCATCGTCGGGTCTGTTTGGATCTGGGTTTCTATTAAAAGCTTTACGAACTGCCGTTAAACCAGTAGTGTTATCGATATTAGTATACATAGAAGAAACGTCGATAGAAATTAAAATAGCATTAGAGGGAACTCAAAGATTTTTTATTTTATTGACAAAATCGGTTGTGTCTTTAAGGTAGGCACGATGTTGACATGCTAGAGGTAGTAAGAAATGATCAATGTATTATGACACTGCATATAACTCACTACCACAGTCAGATATAATCGGACGGCCTTTAGGGATTTTATTCGAGATAAACCACTCCTTGGTTGGATTCTTATGGATTTTAGGCAAAGTGTACAAATGTCTCTCGCGACAATCAGGTTTGGCAGACAGATAGTCATATTGTTTCTGTTTGAGATAACTAGTTTTGACTAAATCGGCAAGAATATTGTTAATCATGTTAGCAGTTTCTTTGAAAATTGGTTTCGGTAAAATGGCATAATGTTTAGGATTATTCAGTTGATTCTCTGCTTCTGAAACGTAATCCTCCCTATTCAGAATGACACAACATGAACCTTTGTCACTCTTTTTAATAACAATGCTATCGTCTTTCTTAAGTAAGTTTAACGCTTCACGTTCCACTCGTGTGAGATTAGGCTTTTCGTGTGTTATGGAAAGGTTCACTATTTGGCTATTCATACTCGCAAATGCTTTCAATATTTCAGGATGGATGGCGGCCTGAGGGGGTGTCCACGTTGATTTAGGAATAAACATTGTTCTAGCACCACGTGGGGGGTGGTTTCGAAAAAAATATGTGCAGCTAAGATTTCGTTGAAATCGTTCAATGGATGGTCGGAGATATTTCAAGTTAGCTATCTTTGGTGTGGGAATAAATTTAAGTCCACGGTCTAAGATTGAATGCTGAAGGGGTGTGAGAATTTTGCGGCTCAAGTTAACTACAGTTTGGCCTAGCGGTGCCCAGTAATTATCCCCAGTATCCCCAGTAATTACTTTAAAGACTTACTCGATGCTTGAAGCTGGTGTATCCAAAACAAATAGATGCTGTTTGCTGTTTCTGGAGACCAATGAAGATTATCAACTGTTTGGAATTCTTCTTCGTAGGGTGGTAAGATTTTTGCGCTGTTGATACTGGACTCCATCATCATGTTGTTGAGAGTGCTGAGGTTCTGTTGTGCTTTCTTCAAGATTTTATTTGAAATGGGTATACATGTGAAGAGGATCTTGGAGTTTGGGAAGGTTTTGTTGGCTGTGGCGATTAATTTCTGGGCTTGGTTAAAGGAGGTCTTTGGTATCTGATCACGGTTGTTGAGGCCTACATGAAGAATAATGGTATTAGGTTTGGGATCATGGTCGAATAATTCCAGGATTGACTGTATGTGATGGATTTGGGCACCAGGGTAAGAATGTATTTCGGTGTCTGAACTGGTTTTGGTAATTCGATTCAGGTTAGATGATCCAATTATTAAGGTAGATTTCTTTAGAGCAGGTAGTTTCCATAATGATTTGTCCTTGGTTTGGTGATAATACGGTTTGGTAGCAGATATAATGGTCGTCGACGGTGTGTTTGGTACTGGTTTGGTAGTTGTTAGAATTGTAGCATTGGGAACGGATTGGGATCTGGTTCGAGGAGGGGAAGGTCTGGATACACGTCTCGACTTGGATGGAGACTGAGGGGTGGTTTGCTGGTCCAAAAACGCACAGAAGGAAGAAAGGTTGGCGGATCTTGAAGTGTGGTTTGGTAATGGTCGATCAGGACCTCCGTAACCTTAGAGAGCCATGTCCGATTGAGGGATCTAATATTCGCGTCAACATCTGATGTTTTCATTGCTGGACGGATAAAACTATCCAACTCAGAGACTTTGCGTTTGAAGGTAAACGCTGGTTGGCCTTGCTGTTGAAGGGTAAGGATTGCCAAATGATGGAGGCACTGCAAAACTTGGAAGAACACCTTCACAATGGGTTTTTCCTCCTTATGAGTGGGGACTGGTTGGCGTCGGTGGGCTGGTAGTTGTTTCTGTAGTTGGTCAGGTCGATGGTTACCTCTTGATTGGTAGGTGTTGTGGGTAGGTCGGCGATGGGGTGGGATATAGCTGGATGGGTTGGTTGGTGGTCGGCGATTGGTAGGTGGTAGAAGTCGATGGAAGACAGGGCCGTTGTAGGGTACGTGATATTGGTTTGGTTGACGATTAGTGTTTCTATTTCTGGCTTCTTGCCAGTGGTTGTTGTAGTTGGGGAGCATAATAAAAATAACTTGAGGTTAGAAAAGGGAATGTACAGCGGATGTAACAGGAGGAAACTGTATATGCTAGGGTGAAAATGTTGGGATCAAATTATGCAAATAAGTCAAACTGGGTTTGGGGATATATAAAGTAAGATGAAAGTTTTGATGAAAAATGCAAAAATATATATTTAGGTGATAAATAACGCTAACAATGTTGTGAAAAATTATAACAAGTAAAACAAAAACTTACGAAATTGACACGAACCGGTTTTCGAAATATTATCCTTTTTCAAGTGTCGAGGAATGGTTATGAGTTTGCAACAGTTTTAAAGTAGGTAGCTATTTAAATATATATTATGTGAGCACCGGTGCGATAAGCGAGCGTTAGGCGCCGGAAGTAGTAATGAGCTTTATGATATCCGGATTATATATCCTCAGATATCCCGATTATATATCATCAGATATACCGATTATATATCCTCAGATATACCAATTATATATCCTCATATATACCAATTATACCCCCACCCAAGAAGTCCTACACACCCCACATTCCTTCAACCCCCACCCCAAAAAAGAACCTATTCACCCTAAATTTCATCATTTTTTTTCAAATTTGAAATGCTTCAGACCAAAATGGATTTTTTGAAAACCAGGGTGCGGTCCCCTTTATATGTTTAATCAAGGAAATTATTTTGTTGAAAAAAGGAGTGGAGCTCTATTAATTATTCTATTAATCATTCTTTCCCCTACAAGAAATCATTGGAAAACTGAAAAAAGAATTTTAACAGTTCAAAATATCAAAGTTTGGAAATATTTTTTAAAATTGAATGTTTCTTAGATGATCGACTGAGTGTGCATGTTAAAACCTATCAAGTCAACAATACCGTATTTTCCTCCCTGGTCAAATTAGGTATAGAACTTTATTTCCTTTTATCTTGCCCAATTCTACAGAGATTGAAAGGTAATCGAAAATTCTGTAGAAAAAACAGAAGGATAAACTGTTGTTTTTTGTCAATACCTTTCATATAGCCAACTCCCCTTCTATGTCAATTCTCAGAGCAAAAAGTAATCGAAAGTCTCGGAGAAATTAACAAGGGTAT
Organism: Lottia gigantea; assembly: GCF_000327385.1. Lineage (NCBI taxonomy): Eukaryota > Metazoa > Mollusca > Gastropoda > Lottiidae > Lottia > Lottia gigantea. The sequence goes on along the minus strand of NW_008707106.1, from coordinate 177,640 downwards.
ACCACTAGAGAAGTTGATTAGATAAGATTATATGATAAATAAATCTATAGTGGTAGTATATTAATCAATCACACAGGGAAGTAAATACGCCATTGTTGACTATATAGGTCATAACACAAAACACTTGTAAATCATCGCAAAAACACAATTTAAAAAGACTCATCCTCTGTCCAACATATTTAACTATCAAAAAATTTAATCAGAATCCTTTAACCCTCATTAGATAGAATAATTAACGAAAAATAACAGACCATATTAAACACTCCTTTCCCCTACAAAATTATTTCCTTGAATGATTAACTTCCGGTTCGTTTTAAATAATGTTATTTTTAGTTTTAATCTAGAAACTTCTAGAAGGGAGATAACTCTTGTTTTGGAAAAAAAACAGACCACAATTTCTTCATTAAATTAATTCATTTAAAAATAGGATGAATTTAGTTCTAAAACACGAACAAAACAAATTCGAAGATTATTCGGGCGACGGTATCTTTTCATCAATATTTTCTCTAGGTAAAACAATAATTCCAGAAGTAGCTAGCTTTGTTTTAAACAACAAATCACTTATTTCACCCGAAGCGAAAGCTATAGGTTCTGTCGCGCAAGCTGGAAAGAGTATAGTCGACACAGTGAAACAATCTGACAAGTTGAGAGAATTACAGTTAATAAGAGAACTACGAAACAGGAGATTAGAAGAAAGGAAAGGAAAAGGCTTTAAAGTTATAGGATAAAAATGATAGTCGCTCACCCTCCAAAACCTATTTCGGTTCAGATATACAAAAATCATTAGGCTCTCTTCCTGGATTTCCATGGGCAAAATATCCTAAATCTTCCCGGTCATAATTACACTGGTCCAGGTACTAGGCTAGTTCTGCGATTAGACGAAAACGATAAACCAAAACCAGGTGAAGAACCAGTCAATAGAGTTGATGTCGCTGCGCTTAAACATGATATTTTATACAGAAAAAAAACCATAAAGTTTAGACATGAAGCAGACATACAAATGATAATCGAACTTGAAAATATTCCAAATCCAACTTTCAAAGAGAGAAAGCAAAGGGCTCTAATCATTAAACTCTTGGAAGCAAAGATGAAATTGGGTATGGGTTTAGCAGATGAAATTCATACAGAATTTAGAAAAACTAAAAACTTTTCAAAAGTTCATGTATTTGAAAAAGATGAAATATGGTCAGCCAATTTAATTAATATGCCAGTCGAAAGAGGATTTAAATATTGCTTAACAGTTATGGATTTGTATACAAGGTATGCTTGGGTTATTCCTTTGAAAAACAAAACAGGATTATCAGTCAAACACGCATTTGAAACGATTATGAAACAATCTGGTCGACAACCAGAAAAACTGTGGGTAGATAAAGGAAGTGAATTTTATAACAAAAATATGAAATCTCTGGTATTTGAAATTTACAGCACACATAATGAAGGTAAAGCTGTAGTTATTGAGAGATATAATAGAACTCTAAAAAATAAATTATTCAAAAAGTTCATGGAATTGAAATCTCAAAAATGGCTTAAAATATTACCAGAGGTTGTAGATGAATACAATAACAAAATTCATTCATCTATACACCAACGCAAGCCACAAATAATCCAAATATTATGAAGTCAATTAACGCACAACATAACTATGAAAATGAAATAAGTAATTTAAATATTAAACCAAAATTTAAAGTTGGAGATCACGTTTGTATTTTCAAATATAAAAGTAAATTCGAAAAAGGTTATGTTGGATACTGGACAAACGAAATATTCATCGTTGATAAAGTAAACACCTTATCACCTCAGACATATGAATTAATCGATCAAGACAAAGAACAATAGGTAGGTTATATCAAAACCGACTTTTAAAAATGAATAGCTTTCTCAATAAATATGGAACTGATACAACCACAAACTTTCAACTTTTGATATGGGCGAATGATTTAAATATATCACCGTTTTATTATTGTATGAGAGATGAAATCTTTTGGATTAGAACCAACTGAAGAGATAATGAATTTGACTAATCAACCAATCAAATGTTCAACATTTCAATTCAATTACCAGCTCAAAAGTTTTGTGGACAGCTTTCACTTTGGGTTTTATATCAATTAAGTTCAGGAAAACAATTTGAAGAAATTGTAATAAATCTAACTTAATAAAAATGGCGAACAAGTTTGGATTGGGTTCTTTATCTTTAGAAACTAAAAAACCTACAGTGTGGATAAATAAAGCGAAACCTTACTTTGTGGATCAAATCGGAGACACTCTTCAAGGTGATTTAGATATGAACATTAAGTAACTAATTTAAAATCTCCGGAAAACGATAATGACGCTGTTCACAAGAAATATTTACGGGATCAAATAAATTCAATTGAAGTAAATAAAAACCATTTAGAAGATAAAATAAGTAATGTGGAAAGATTCTTCAAACGTCAACTAAATAATAAAAATTTTGTTAATGATACTAAACTAGACCAAGAGGTAGAAGGTTTAATAAGTTTTATTCAAAAACAATTAGTAAACATAGTGAACAAAACTGAGTTACAAAATTTAATTTCATTAATATCTAAATTAGATGATAAGATTGCAAAACAAAAATTAGATATCCAACAATTGATAGATAACATTCCAGATAAAAATTAAGATAAGTTTCAACAGGAATAAAATGCTTTGGAAACTAAACTTTACAGTGACTTACAAAAAGAATTAACAAATATTAAACAACAAATACAAAACATAGATGATAGCGAAATCAAAACCTATATTCAACAACAAATACAAAATATTGATGATAGTGAAATTAAAACCTATATTCTACAACAAATACAAAATATTGATGATAGTGTTATTCAACAACAGATAACCACAATTAATAACGTAGTTTTGAAACAGGACAAAAATATAGCCGCATTAGAAAAGTATCTCGAGGAAGAAAATCATATTATTTCAATCTTCCATTTAGAGAATTGAGTGATAAAGATGACTCCATTACTGATAATATTGATTATTCAAAAGATTATGAATATAAAATATATGGATTTACAGCAAATATAAGAAAATTTTCTCCTCGAATATATTTACCCCCATGCCATGTTTCATGATAATCATTCGTTACTTTTTCCTTTCCGAGGAAAAATTGTAATTGAAATTATTTTTCCTATGCAGGTAAAAGTTGATTCAATATTCTTCAGACAAAACTCAGGAATTTCATCTAATCGTCAATTTAATGCTCGTAAAGTTCTTCAGTTTATCAATGGTACAGAAAATGTAGAAACTAAAGAATATGAAATTAACGAGGAAAACAGCAAGTTTAATCACTTTTATGAAATTAAAACGAGTGGAAAATATATAGATAGGTTTAGAATGTTAATCATACCAGATAAAGAAAATGATACTCTTGTGATAGGGTGTATTTTTAAAGAAACTTGGTTGTTTTATTTATTTGTTATCTTCTCTAAATACACCACTACTGTTTTTATAAACACCTAATTACATTACACTGGCCTTATACTATTAACTAATTATTGCCCTCTCTTAGTCTCTTTGACTCAACTGATCTCACAGGACCTTGTCACCTTCTGTCATTGGCCAACTGGGTGAGTTTTTAGTGAGTTTTATCACCTGTCCAGTCAGAAACTTTACTTTTACCTAAATCTTTAAAGAAGAAGGAAGTATATTTCAACCTCCTTGAAATACTGAATATCTTCTTCTTCTTTATTCTTTTTCATCACCAGTTATTGTCTTCTAATAACTTCACGTGGGTATCCCCAACCACATATGCAATATCATAATCATCCATCATAATATCCTCCTCTATATCCTCTTCTGATGCTGGTGGTGGTGTAGGGGTGGACGTATTACTTTCAGAGAAGAGGCAGTTTCAGAACTTTTGGATTCTTTTATAGCCATGGGAATTAAACCTAAAGCTGGTAGTAAAGAGGAATTAAATTCTTGGATCTTGGATTATGCAACACAGCAATCTAAGGGTACTGAAGAGTCAACTTTCAAGTTATCCTCAGCTACTGAATCCAAATCAGAGGATGTCAGGATTTTGCCACATTTACCTAGATTATCCATCTTTTCTGGAGATGATTCTCAGAAGTCACATGTCAGTTTAGACATCTGGAAGTTTGAGGTAGAGGAGTTAATGAGATCCAATCATAGAGATGATTCCATTAGACAGGCAATCTTTGGTTCACTTAAGGGACCTGCAGGCCGAGTTGCAATTCGTTTAGGACACTCTGTATCTATCTTTAGATTAGTGACCAAACTAGAAGGCATCTTTGGCAAGGTAGAGGAAACTCAGGATATATTAGCAGAGTTTTATGCATGTAAACAGAAAGAGAAAGAGTCTGTTGCTGAATGGAGTTGTAGACTTGAAGATCTTCTACAAAAGGCTTTAGATTCTGATGAGATTTCACCATGTCTAGCAATGATATGCTTAGAACACGTTTTATATTGGTCTCAGATCTGATCTGAAGTTGAGGTGTGCCCACAAGTACGATGCCACTCGCTGCTTCGAGGACTTGGTCATAGAAGTCAGAAGAGTGGAACACGAACTTGAGGTTAGTACATCATCAACCACCACTAGAAAGGATGCTCATGTTAAAGTTACTAATGTGAAAATGTAGAGAATGATGAATGTAGAGAATCACTTAGAGCTTTAACAACAGGATTGCAGAATTTAACAACTGAATTTTCTGGGTTTAAGAGTGATATCCTGAATAAATCTGCTTTAGCATTTGAACATCATGCAGCAGCACCTCCTAAGAAGGAATTTCCTCAGAGCTCATCATCGGAAGAACCAACATGCTTTAGATGTGGACAGAAAGGACATGTTAGGATAGGATGTAGGGTGAAATTAACTAATCCTTTAAACATGAAGACGTCTCTGTCGAAGGGCAGACAGTAGACGTAGAGAGACATAGCCCTTTAGAACTGGTAGGGAAGAGTAACACCTCTGTGATATATCTAAATAAGTTTAGATGTAGTTCTCTTCTAGATACAGGATCGCAGGTTTCAACTTTGTCTGAAACGTTTTATAAAGAGAATCTCCAAGACTCTAGTCCTTTGCAACCCCTTGAAGATCTGCTGGTTTTAACTGGCGCTGGTGGTCATACGTTACCATACAGTGGGTTTATTGTGACAGATTTGATGGTTCTACACTTAACATCATTGACACTATCTTGTATATTTTTGATAGTTGCTGATACTGATTACAATGTAGAGATTCCTGCTATTATTGGAACTAATGTAATTCAGCCATTAATGGATTTACTAAAGAAGAAGGATACAGGGATTAAGTCATCAAAGGTCAGCTCAGCTTGGAAAACAGCATTTAAATGTATGAGGATGCAACGGAGAAGAAATCAGGATACATGTCTTGGGTTAATTAAATGTGCTGAGAAAAATACTATTTTATTACATAGTAATAAGTCTACTGAAGTTTATGGTTATGTTGATAGTCATACTAAGGACATAAGTACTTGGGATGTCATGTGCTAACCTTCGGATAAGTCAAAGTTACCTGCATCTGTCGAAGTTTCACCAGTACTATTCAACTTTAATCCAGAACAACAGGATTTAGTCGAGATTAGGATTGTCAACTTATCACGTTATCCAGTTACAATACAACCTAGGTCAATTTTATGCGAATTTCATCCAGTTTCAGTTGTTACAAACCATTCTGTTATTGGACAGGAGGAGTCACAAGGTTTTAACATCTTGGATAAGATAGATTTCACAGGGACGTATTTGGACGAAAAGGATTTTGATGGGATGAGACAATTATTGCAGAAATGGTCATCAATATTTTCACACAGTGACATTGGTGTGGAATGTACTAATTTGGTCGAACATAAGATTCATCTTACTGACGCCAGATACCTCCTGGTATGTTTGAAGAAGTTAAGGCTCACTTACAGGAATTGTTGAAAGGAGACATTATTGAACCATCACATAGTCCGTGGTCATCTAATGTAGTTCTTTGTAGAAAGAAAGATAATAGCCTGAGGATGTGCGTTGATTATAGACAACTGAATAGGAGAACGGTTAATGATGCCTATGCCTTACCTAGAATTGAGGATATGTTAGACCATCTGTCAGGAAGTAAATTTTTCACCGTTTTAGATATGAAAAGTGGATATCATCAAGTTTCAGTGTATCCAGAAGATTGTCCAAAAACAGCCTTTACCGTTGGACCTTTAGGGTTCTACCAGTATCAGAAAATGCCGTTTGGTTTAACATCTACACCAGCGACATATCAGAGACTGATGGAAGAGTGTTTAGGAGACCTGCATTTTAATATCTGTTTAATTTACTTAGATGATGTCATTGTTTTTTCGTCAACATATGAGGAACACCTAGAGAGGCTTGATAAGGTTTTTCACAGATTCAAGGAATGCGGTCTTAAGTTAGCGCCTAAGAAATGTCGTTTCTTGTTGAGAGAAGCTAAGTATTTGGGACACATTGTATCAGCCGATGGTGTCAAGGCAGATCCTAGTAAGTTAGATAAGGTCAAGGATTGGAAGATACCAGAGAATCAGGAAGATCTAAGAAGGTTCTTAGGATTTGTTGGCTATTTTAGAAGGTTCATTCAGAATTTCTCTACTATAGCAAGGCCACTAAATGAACTTTTAGTTGGTGGACCAACTTTCAAGAAAGGGAGGAAGAAGAAGGAAGTAAATCCAGCATGGAAGTGGGATACTGAGCAGCATTTGATACTCTGAAAGACAAGTTACTTCAACCACCAGTACTTGCTTATGCTGATTCGTCAAAGCCTTACGTCCTACACACCGACGCTAGTGGAAGAGGTCTGGGAGCAGTTTTATACCAACACCAGGATGGTAAGGACATAATCATAGCTTATGCTAGCCGTGGACTAACTAAGTCTGAGAGAAATTATCCGACTCATAAACTAGAGTTCTTGGCTTTGAAGTGGGCTGTGACTGATAAGTTTCATCAGTATCTGTATGGAACATCTTTTACAGTTTATACTGATAACAACCCTTTGACCTACATTTTGACCACTGCAAGGTTAGATGCTACAGGACATCGTTGGTTAGCCCAATTGGAGCAGTACAACTTCAACATCAAGTACAGACCTGGAAAAACTGACATGACTCCCTGAAGACACCAATCAGGTTAGAGAGTTGTCAGCTGATACCATCAAGGCACTTCAAAACCTTAAGTTTGATGGAGGGTTTATTGAGTGTATGGCTATACAGGTTATTCCTGATCTGAATCTACCAGTTTCCATAGTTGATCAGATTTACTGGAGTAGATGTCAGCAGGATGACCATGTGATAGGACCCGTATACAGAGCTGTAGAATCTGGAGTGAAACCGTCCACTTCTACTGATTCCACATTGGTAAGAGAGTATTCAAATCTTACAATAAAGTCTGGCATATTATTTCGAAAGACAAGAGTGAATGATGAAGATACCTTACAACTAGTTATACCAGAGATACACAGGAAAACAATTCTCAAAGGTTTGCATGATGATGTTGGACATATGGACGTGATAGAACTTTATCTTTACTAAGAGTACGAGTGTACTGGCCAAAGATGTCTGCCCATGTCGAAGACTACATCAAGAGTTGCCAACGATGTTTGATGAGGAAGTCGCCAACGAATATTCGTGTACCCCTTGTTAGCATTAAATCCACCCAACCTATGCAAATTGTATGCTTAGATTATCTGTGTCTAGAGGAATGTAAGGGTAAGATTAGCAACATCTTGGTTATTACTGACCATTACACTAGATATGCTCAGGCATATGCCACTACCAACCAGACAGCAAAAACAACAGCGAAAGTGTTTTATAACAACTTTGTTGCACACTATGGTTTTCCGCAACGTATACATAGCGATAAAGAAGGTAGCTTTGAGAATAACATCATTGCCGAGCTTTGTGAACTGTCAGGAATAAAGAAATTTAGGACTACTCCATACCATCCCAGTGGTAATGGGATGTGTGAAAGGTTTAACAGGACATTGTTAGACATGCTAGGTACGTTGAAACCAGAAGAAAAGACCGACTGGAAGTCATATTTACCATCTCTTGTACATGCTTACAACTGTACACGTCATGACAGCACAGGTTTCTCCCCGTTTGAGTTGTTGTTCGGTAGAAAACCTCACTTGGCTGTAAACGTTATCCTGGGGATAGTTAACCCAGAGGAGAGAAGATCTTATGGACAGTATGTGAGTTATCTGAGAAAGAAGTTAGAAACATCGTATCACGCAGCTTCTTTAGAGATTGGTAAGTCCCAACAACAACAGAAGAAGAACTATGACCAGAAAGCTAAGTATTCTGTTTTAGAGAAAGGGGACCGGATTTTGGTAAAACGTTTGTTTTTCAAAGAGGGAAGGCATAAGATTGCGGACAGATGGGAAGAAGATGTGTACATCATCATCAACCAGCCAAACCCAGATGTTCCGGTTTATGAGGTAATTATGGAGAATGGTAAAGGTAATGTTAGGAAACTGCACCGTAACCATCTACTGCCTATAGGGTCTGTACCTATAGGTTTACCTGAGCCTACAACACCAGCTCCAGTGCCGAAACCTCGTCGCCGACGAACCCCTACACCACCACCAGCATCAGAAGAGGATATAGAGGAGGATATTATGATGGATGATTATGATATTGCATATGTGGTTGGGGATACCCTTTATGATCTCCCAGCTAGCCCCACTGAAGTTTTATCAGTAGATGATAGTTGTGAGTCCTGTCAGAATGAGGATCCTGTGGAGCCTGAGCTTCAAGATTCTGATAGTGACGAAACTGTAGAGGAAGCATCCCCAGTACCTCGTATATCTGCAAGAAGGAGACAACTACCATCCAGATATCAAGACTTTGTTATGCACCAAGCTGTTGATACTTCACCCAACGTTGGTCTTGGAAAAGTCTTTGAGTATTTACAATCAGAGGAGTTTTGTAGTTTGTCTGCTGATAATAGAAAGTTAGTTGCTGATGCGTTGAAGTTTAAATATGGTTTTTAAATTGTTGATTTATAAGTTTTATAGTAATGTCAGGAGACATTTTCCCCGTAGGGAGGGAGTATGTGATAGGGTGTATTTTTAAAGAAACTTGGTTGTTTTATTTATTTGTTATCTTCTCTAAATACACCACTACTGTTTTTATAAACACCTAATTACATTACACTGGCCTTATACTATTAACTAATTATTGCCCTCTCTTAGTCTCTGTAACTCAACTGATCTCACTGGACCTTGTCACCTTCTGTCATTGGCCAACTGGGTGAGTCCAGTCAGAAACTTTACTTTTACCTAAGTCTTTAAAGAAGAAGGAAGTATATTTCAACCTCCTTGAAATACTGAATATCTACTTCTTCTTTATTCTTTTTCATCACCAGTTATTGTCTTCTAATAACTTCACAGGTATGTGTGTTTTGGTATTTTATTGGGTAATTGTCTTTCTGGGAAAGTATATTTTGTATGAGAGGTGTATAAATGTAACCATGGTATTTTAAGCAACAGCAGCCATCTTGAATTTTTATGCTTTGGGATCCTTTGTGTTCAATATATTCATAGTCTGTTATTTAATTCCTAAGTGTTATAATTACCTTTTAATTATAATTACATTCACAGGTTTAGTTATAGACAGATATAGTTTTCCATATTTCAACAGCTTTATATAAAACCCCATCTTTGGGTTAGTTTTACTTTTATATATTTAATCTTATTTCATCTAGTCCCTGGCATAAGTTTCCCTCATTGCATATTAAGTTTAACATATATTACTGGTATAGAAGTGTAAATGGGTATTGTGCATTTACTGTGATAATATTTATGTGATAGATCATTATTAAGATATAGTATTTTCTTATTGTATTATATATCTAATTGTATCATATTATCATTACAGGGTTTTATTATTAAAGTTTAAAGATGAGAACATTGTTTTTTATATAACAACTGAGCTCGCTTCCCCCCTGAACTAGCCCAGCTACACTCTTTCATTGAGTGAATTTGATATGATATTGGAAACGGAAACTCCACCATCAATGAACATGAAGGCCCATTACTCCAACAAAGAGATGAAACAAAGAGTTATGAGTTTTTACGAACATCAGACTTTGAATACGTAAAACTATATTTTGTTTCTGAATTTTTTAGGCAAGATGAAAATAATTTATTTACCTCAATTGATATTCACAAAAGTGAACAAATTAAGAATTTATGTTATTTCCATCAATAATTGCAAGTGTTGGTGGTATATATACTTATAGATGTAAGATAAACATCAATATTGAAAAACCAAAATGTTCAGTTCATCTAAATAAGATTAATGATTCAAAAGAACAAATATCATTAGTAACTGTAAAAGTTTTGTTTTCTGATCCTGCTATTTTAACAATCAGAAAAATAAATATGTATGAAAAATATTGGACTATTATGGAGAACACCCCATCTTTCACATTAACAAAAGTTCACTTAATTTAATTACCTTAAAAATGGAAAACAGTAGACAACAATACATGATAGAAAAACAAAATTAACTAAAAGAAAAACTAAAACACTTCAACAAATGCAGGAAAACATGGAGTAGGATTGATTCTGTTTTCAAAACATTAAGCACAGTTCTAACAGTAGGGATAACGGTGGCAACAGCCATTACTGTTGGATTAATGCTTCCAATGCTTTTAAATACTTATCTTAATAAATTATTTATATTTTTTTGAAGGATCAAGAGAAGATAAGAACATAACCATTGAAGAATTAGAAGAATTCAATGAAATTTTAGATAAATTTGATGTAGAAATATCATCTGTAAAAGTTAAAAATTCCTAGTTAAAAATAGATACTTAAAAAAGAAAATGGATAACATCGAAATTTCAGACGATAAAACATTCATAGAAAACATATTCTCCAATGTTATTAAGACTATTCTTAATAAATTTTTAACATTTAAAGGATAAATTGAATTAGATGGAGAGATAATTCAAAAAGGAAAACACAGACAATATATGAATCTTCTTGGTTTCAACCCCAAAACTTTTCAGAAAATCTTTTCTAATATGGATTTACAATCTGACACTTCTGAATGGTATTTCACAGGAAATATCCTTTTACATAAAGACAATTTTAAAGAAATAAAAAGATCTGAAACTGGGAGAGGAACTGAACTACTTAAAAACATAAATGAATATATAGGAGAAAATTGTAATATACCAACAGATGGTAAGTGTTTTATAAAATGTGTAAATCACATTATGAATAAAAACTTAACAAAAGAATTTCAAGATTTCGTCAACAGTTTTAAAAAAACTAATAGAAAAGGAGTAATGACAGTTGGAAGAATTAAGCTATTCAACGTTCGATTTGATACAAATGTTCAAATCTATAACCCTAAAGACAGTCATTTTCATCCAAGATATGTAAACATAGACTAAGATTGGGTTTTTTACTTACACAAAGAACATTTCTGTTTGATAAGAAGAAATAACAAAGCTTTAGGTATTAAAGAAATAGAAGAGAAATATGACTAATATAGTAGAAATATATGTAGGTACAGATTGTATTGATCAAATGTTGAAATATTTCGGTAAATATGATAGAAAGAGATTAGCATTGATTTCTCATAACGGTAGCGGTTTTGATAACTGGATCATCATTAAAAACGTAAAAAAACTAACACAATGTCCACTAGTATCAGCTAAACGCATTCTATCTCTACCTTTAACTAATTCATTCACCGATGAAGATTTACAAAAAAGTTGGAAAAGACAAAAAATAAAATAACTGGCAACTCTAATTATCTACAAAATATTAATTTCATATGTTCCTATCAACATGAAAAATCTAGTTTAGAGGCATAGGGGAATTCATCTAATCTACCAATGAATTTGAGAAAGATCACTGATATCAAAATTACTAAATACACCAAGGACAACTGGGAATCTTTAAGACATGAATGGGAGCCATATGGGAAAAGAGATACTCTCTGTCTTGGAGCTTGTTTGATAAAATACAACAAGGTTATGAAAGAGACTGTATTCCAGAATGTTTCTAATAATCTAACAGTTCCTTCTTTATCATTAAAGGGTTAGTATTTTTTATATCATTACAATAAAGAAATGGTTGAAGAACCATATTATGAAAGGACAATACTCGTTCCAAAACACACTGAAAAAGAAAACATTGAAAAGGTTTATTCACACACTCATCCTTTTATCAGATATTTTATTAGACAATCTATTAAAGGAGGATGAGTTTCAGCTAATAGGAAATCATTTGAAACAGACAGAATGGATGAGATTTGTAATATATTAAAGGAATACACAGAACTCGACAGTAGTAATATAATTGATTTATTCAAAGAATACAACACATGTACAAAAGATAAAACAGAAGTTCACACTAAACTCAAAGAGCTGGACTATTCTAAACTAATGGCCTTTGATGCTAATGGGTTGTATGCCTCTGCTATGTCAGATTTAGACAGTGAATATCCTAAAGCTGAAAGTGGAAGACCTTTTCTACCAGAAGAAAATGAAGAATTTGTTAAGCTCTTTAATGAACAGAAATTGAGACCTAGAACGGCTATTTTTAAAGTCTGGTTTAAATATCCTACCAACATGTTCTTCCAACCCATTCCATCTAAAGATAAAATTACTTTTACAAATAGAGAAGGAAAAAAGGAAACTGGCACTAAAAACAGATTTAGAAATGGTTTCTGTTATGATGTTTTAACATCGATTGATATTAAAGAAATAGTTAAGGCTGGTGGTAAAATACTCAAGATGGTATAGTGTATGAAGAAAATTTTAAAACTCCTCCATATAGAGAATACATTTTAATTTTGAAGGAATTAAGGAATAAATATAAAGAAGAAGGAAATATTGTGGGTAGTAACTGCATGAAATTATTAGGTAATTCATTGTATGGTAAATCTATTCAGAAGGATATAACTACATTGAGACATCTATGGAGTGAAGCAACTTTTAAAGCCAACTTCGATTCACATGTTAAAAACTATGAAAAAGTAAATGAGACTCAATCTATAGTTGAAATAGAAGAAGAAGAAAAATAATTTATTCCTCCAAAGGATTCTACAAGATTAACACCTAGTCATATAGGATCATTCGTTTTATCTCACAGTAAAAAAATAATGAATAATTTAATTCATGTAATAGATGGATTTTATAAGCCAGAAATATACTATACAGATACTGATAGTTAATACATTTCTTCTAAAAATTGGGATAAATTAAATAAAGCTGGGTTGGTATCAGAAACTGATTATTGTAAAGGAAAAAATGATTATGGTGATGGTGGAATTATATATGGTTTTTTTTTAGCACCTAAAGTTAAATATAACATCATTTTAACTTCTGATGATGTAGATAAACAAAAGAAAGTTTTTAGAAGTTATTTAAATCTCGTTAAGAGAAAAGCACCAGATGATGAAGGAATTATGTATTCATTCTAATCTATTAAGTAGTTCCTCGTTGTTGTCGGATAAAAACGTTATACCTTGTCCAGATGCCACCATATTATCCAATTCGTCTATTTCTTGTATGATTGGATTGTTGTCTTCAGCATAATCACCCACTTCGTCAACTTCGTATTCATCATCATGTTCAATTACTCATATATAGTTTAACTTCTTTCGATCTTCTTGTTTCAGGTCCCGACTTTCTTATTGCATCTAGAAATTTTGAGTATTCTGATAATCGGCAATACCAACATCCTCCCATTCATTAAATCTATTAATCCTTTTGTTAATGTTAATATAAAGCCTTTTGTATCGATTTTGAATATTGAAGAATTTGACTTAAATTTAATTCTAAATCCATTAAAAAATAACCCCTCATCATCAATGATTGGTGTAACACTCTTTGGTAAATCTGCTTTAGGGTTTGAAAAAAGACTATTAATATCATCTAATGTCCTAATTATAATACCACCATATTGATTCAGTTCTGGGTGATCTTTATGAGGTTCTATAGGAGGTCTATATTCTAAAGCTAATTTCTTTTAATATCCTCTTGAGTTTTTAATATTGGTTGAAATAAAGTTTGTAGATTTTCTGTTAATCCAAGTTGTTATAATTTATTATTTTCAACTGGGGTCTTTATTTTATTCTTAGCTTTGATATATTCTTTATTTCTTTTTGAAATATTATTCCAATCGTTACTCATTGTTAAAAAAATAAAATTAACATATGTCGATCATAACTCTTTCTCCCGCAGGTTTTCTAGTATTAACAAATACATATCCATGATCATCTGGGTTTCTACAGTCAGCTTTACAAATTTTTTTGAATGTATCTCTGTCCATTCCATGATTTATAGACTGAATGATTTGAGATAAATCTTTGTCGTTTAATTCGAATAATAAAAAACAATTTGCATTATTTCTAATAAACATAGAATCCATTCCGTAAAAAGATTGAGATTGGTATATGCAGTGACAGTTGTGATGTCTTCCTTTCGTGAAGAATTCTTGTTGAACAGCTTGATTTCTTTGTGCTATCAATATTAGACAGGTCTAGATCATTAACATTTTTCGTAAGAAAAACTTTAATGTCCGTTGGATAGAAAGAGGGATTCTTTGCTTTAATGTAGTTATCTATTATATCTTTTATTTCCACTTCTTCTTCTTCGTTTTCTTCGTAATATTGAAATATGTCTTGAACATCTTTTTTTGGTAAATATTCTAAATCTTTGAGAAATTGATAATATGATTGCTCTGGTGTTGTTGTGTAGATATAGAGAGAATTGAAATCTACAAGGATTGGTGTTGTCAACATCTTAAAAGTGAGATGTGTTTTCCCAGAACCGGAACTTCCACAAATACACAAAAGCATTGGGTTACTAGGAAATATTTCTGAATGTTTGAATTTCTTCCCCATTTTTTATACTATATTTTTGTTCCAAAAATCACTCCTTCTCCTTTATACTTTGAAAGAAATAATCCTTCTCCTGTGTGAATGTTTTTTAAAAATATTCCATTACCCTTATGTTTGGCTTTGACTTCTCCTGTGTCAATACTATCTACTAATTTATTTAATCTTTGTTTAACAGTTTTCTTGGTTTCTTCCCACTCCCTAACCTTTCTTTTTACTGTTTTCATCCTCTGCTGCCAACTTTTCCAGTGCTAAATTGTGTCTATGTTCTTCGGCAGCTTTTACTGCAGCTGCTTTATCATCGTTGGCGGCGCTTACTGCGGCAGCTGTACCACCAGTTACTGCACCCGCCGCAACAAGTCCACCAAATATCAAGGAGAGGTAAAAATCAACAATCCTTTGCGTTAGCATCAATTCTTTCTAAGTCTATATCGTCTCTGACTTTACAATATTTGTATTTATCAATAAGTTTTTTAGTTATGCTGATTTTTTTTACCATTGAAAGTTATTACAGTTGGGGAAGCTGTTTCAATAGCTTCTATTATTTTCTAGACTAAAGTTTCTGGTTTCATTTTCAAGGGTGTATTTTTAACTCAATTCTTATCATTCTTCTATCTGCTATTTTAATTAAATGTTTTGCTTCTTCGAGTAGTAAACAATAACCGGTTACATCTCCTTGTGTTTTTTCAATATGAATATTTATGTTGACTCCTGTTTTGAAAAGATCTTCTTGATGAGCTGATAGATCAAAACAGAAGATTGGATGATGAAGTGCAAAATCTACATATTCAAACTGAGGTAGATTTCCAAATAATTCACACATATTTTTATAGTTTCTATACAATTCATTATAATCCTTTGTGGTTGGATTTATTGTTAAAGGTTGGTTAGGATAATTATCGTTGTTTAATCTTACTTGAACTTTATGGATTATAGGATCTTGAGTTTGGTTCATTTCTACTCTAAAGATATTATTGTTATTCGTCTGTAAGTCTGGTAAGTTCTTGAAACCAACAATTAAATATCTTGCTGGTTTAATAGTGTTAGTGATTGGCCACGTGGTGGATTCTCCAGTTAAAGTCATGCTACCTTTTGTGTTACAACAAAGAAAAGCTATTTCAATATCTTTAGGTAATGAGTTGAATATTCTCGTTTTTACTTGAATAGATGGTGTTATTACGGGTATGAAAAGTTGGAGATTCATTTTTTCTAATTTTGCATCTGAAGCATTCTCTCCAAAGAATATCTTATCATCGTTGATTTCTCTTTGTAGATTAATTTTATATGGTAACCCTATGGAAACTTTTGTGTGTTCAAACAGACCGAATAAAGGATATAATTTCCAATTTACGTAATTACCCCACCTATTATTCTCAACAACATTGTTATACTGAAGTACTCGTTTTTCGAATCCATGATTAGCTGCTCGTCCTACTCTTTCTATTGTGTTTCGAGTAATAACTCTCATTCTAGCTTCATCCGCATCGTTTGGAACATTTCTTACCGGTTCTTTTAAAACACTTCCATCACCAACATCGGGTATCCAGCCTGAAACTGAATCGAAGTCTTTAGGATATAAAACTAGTTTTCAACATTGTATCGAATTCCCCAGGGTGTTTCTATCGGATTTGAGCCAGCCTCCAAAACCATCTCGCTAAATAAAGATGGAAAGAAATTGTTTTCTAACGTTGTATCAGTTTGTGGTACACGATTTTCATTGGGAGTTCCATCTTTAATTTTGAAATCACATCTGAAATAAGCATCGGAAAGAAGTAACCAATTTGATAATGAATTTATTTCGAAGGTAATTCTACCACCATCATTCAATTGGGATTTAGAACCAACAGTTGTTGAGATGATAATAAAATCCTCTTTTTTCTTGTTAAATGAGTAACGAATTGGATCGTATAATTTAAAGATTGGATCCAGTATTTTATATGCCATTTATAAGGTTTAAAATTTGAGTAGAAAATGAGGTTTGTTTTATTATATGAAAAATGTAGGGTGAATAGGTTCTTTTTTGGGTGGGGGTTGATGGAATGTGGGGTGTGTAGGACTTCTTGGGTGGGGGTATAATTGGTTTATATGAGGATATATAATCGGTATATCTGAGGATATATAATCGGGATATCTGAGGATATCAGAGGTGCGATAAGCGTGCGTCGCTAAATGATGCAAGAGGGTAACAGTTGGAAATGCCGTAGGCGCCGGAAGCATGAAGGGGGTGGGGTTTGCAACAGTTTTGTTTTAAATACATAAGTTCCATTTGTGACATTTCTTAGGGTTAGGTTGAGGGCTTGCAACTGTTGTAAAAGTAGGTGGCTATTTAAATGTATATTATGTGAGCACTGTAGGTGCGATAATAATTTACAAAGTTTTCTAAAATAGCGTCTAATAGCTAGCTATTCTCAAATATAGAAAAGTGTGGACTTACAATAATTTTAAACATTTTCTAAAATAGCTCTTTTTCATCTGAGTTAAGCAGATTTTTTTCTAAAATAGCAATAGATTCAAAGAACAAAAAAATTAAAATAGCTAGGTCAACTCAGATCCTGCACCTTCCTCCATTGCCATTTGAGTTGACTCGAAATGGTTAGTTGTTTTGGAGGTGTTTTATTTGTTTAGTGCTCTTGAATTCATTTCCATTATTCTCTCAACTTAAGACTTAGATCTTGAGATGAATACATCCCTCTTATAAGTTTGCCTTTGTTAGATAACACCATGTTTCGTTGTTGATTATTTTCAAAACCCACTTTGATTAGTCTTGGTTTGTGAGTTCTTTTGATTTGATTACGTTGTAAATCTTCTCTTCTAGCATTTCATTTAATCTGTATACCACAATTGCTTGATTGTCACTGTCCAAAGAAAAGTTTGATCGCACTTCACTGTTTTCTATATCAGATATATGTTGCTTTAATCTGTTAAGTCACTCACCACTTTATGTATTCTTTATTGGATAACTTTCATATTTTCAGGGTTGGACAACGACATCTTGAATCTTGAAGTATATCTATGAGAATTTTGAAAGAGATCAGTTTACCACCAACTGAAATTCTAACTGTCGAACTTTCAACACCCGATATAATACCATCATTGAATTAAAAATAGCGATGGCCATTGTGCTATGCCCACAATTGTAATGGTAGCCAAGTTGTCCATGATGTTTACAAGTTTTTTTACAAGTTAAAATTTGAAGGTGTTTTCAAAAACAAGGGCAATAACTCATATATTTTTCAATTTTTTTTAAAATTTCATTTAGATTTCGGGGAAGGGAGGGTTTGATTCTCCCAAATGTACAGGCCTAGGGTGGAGAAGACACTTTATTTAGAAATTAGGATTAAGGGTCTTGATATTGGGTTTTCTTCTGTTCTTATTCTGATCTGAAATTAGAAAAAATAACTCGCCCAATGGGCGAGAAGTATAGTATCTGTTATGTACTGATTGTTTTTAGTTTACTATGAACAATATTATCATTTAAGTTCTTATTTTTTGAATATGCAACTATCATTTTCTGCTTATAGACATGGGGGAATTTCTCTTGAAGGCTCTTATAGTGGGCATGAACTATCTTGCTTGCTCGATTGCTGGTTGTATTAAACGGGACAACAAAGGGTGCTATGCCTACATTATGATGAATATTTAGTCCTATAGGTCTTGCTGTATTCAATGTCTCAATCCAATGGGCCTCCCTAGATTGACGGAATTTGGTAGTTTCATCTTCGGGCAAGTCAATTTCTATACGCTCAATTGGGATTAGGGTGAGATCGTCTATTGAATGGTCGTCGAGGTTGAAATGATTAGAAACAGGCTTGTCTTTCTTTAATTTGATGTCTGACCTATGAGCATTAAAGCGAGTTCGTAAATTATTCTTAGTTTCTCCTACATATTGTTTGGGGCATTTCTTGCATGAAATTAAATATATTACATTCGAATGTTCACATGTGAGATGTTCCTGGATCGGGTACCTTTTATTCGTAGAGTTGCTTACAAAATAATGACTTTCTGATATAAAGGGACATGTTTTGCATCTACTGGACAAACATGGAGCACTTCTTAAACCTGGAGGTACTTCTGCATAAAGTCTGTTTTTAGCTGCTATCTGTGCTAAGGTGGAATTTTTTATGTTTCGTAAAAATCTTTTAGACTACCCACGCTCTTTCAGTTTTGAGAAAACAATCGTACAAGCTTGGTTGAAATCAGAAGATCTTGTACAAATTCGATGAAATCGTAAAACTTGTTACTTAATTATACCAGAAAAGGTATGTTTTAGGTGAAAGGAGCTCTTGTGCAAGAGTTGATAAGTATCAGTTTTTTTTAAATAGACTTTAATATCCAGTTTATTTGTTTCTGCTATGGAATCTCCCTTAAAGACTGTGGTATCGAGAAGTCTATGCTTTTGTCACTCACGTTTGCGGTTAGTTTGATAGAAGGATGGTGGTTGTTGAGAATTTCAAAGAATTCCAAAACTGTTCGATAGAATAAGTCCAAACCATAAAAATGTCATCCAAAAAGCTTCCGTAAAAAAGTGGGTCAAATGGACAGAGGGGCAACATCTCACGTTCCCACTCTGCCATGAAAAGGTTTGCGTACGAAGGGGCGAATCGTTTGCCCATTGCTGTCCCTGAAGTTTGTAAATATGTTTTGCCATTAAATGTGAAATCGTTTCGACTAAGACAAATCTCTAGAAGCTGTAAAATTGCATCGTCGGGTCTGTTTGGATCTGGGTTTCTATTAAAAGCTTTACGAACTGCCGTTAAACCAGTAGTGTTATCGATATTGGTATACATAGAAGAAACGTCGATAGAAATTAAAATAGCATTAGAGGGAACTCGAAGATTTTTTATTTTATTGACAAAATCGGTTGTGTCTTTAAGGTAGGCGCGATGTTGGCATGCTAGAGGTAGTAAGAAATGATCAATGTATTCTGACACTGCATATGACTCACTACCACAGTCAGATATAATCGGGCGGCCTTTAGGGATTTTATTCGAGATAAACCA
>NW_008707106.1:117336-118828 GCF_000327385.1 Lottia gigantea | reverse complement strand
GAAATATCTATGGTAGACCACAAGTTACTGTGCTATATTCATGGAAGATTATGTCAAATTAAAGGTACTAGTAGTAATGAGTTATTTGGTAATATCTGTGTAATTTGTTTTGGTGATATGTGGCAATTAAAACCAGTTAAAGCTTCTAGTTTATGTCATGATAGTGTAATAGATATTTGGAATGGAAATTTTAAACTGATTGAGTTGACAGAAATCATGAGACAGAAAGATGATTTAGCTTTTGCTCAACTTTTAAATAGAATTAGAAAAAGAAAAAAAAGTGAAGAAATGTTGGCTTCAGATATTGAAATGTTACAAAGTAGAGTGACTAATTTAGAAGATGATTCTTTACATATTTATTCCACAAATCAACAAGTAGATAATTACAATAGTAGAATGATTACTGAAAAATGTCCCAATTCTATTTCTATTCAAGCTTTAGACTATAGTAAAGATGCTAGATCAGGTAGAATGATATTAAAAGATTCTTGTGTTAAAGCAACTGATACACCACTTGTAGATAATTTAACAGTTGGTATTGGATCAAATGTAATGTTAGTTGTTAATTTAGATGTTTCAGCTGGTTTGATTAATGGAAGTTTTGGTACTGTGACATTTATTGAAAATGATCAAAATGATAAACCTAGAAAGATATATGTTAAATTTAACAATGCTAAAGTTGGTTTGAGTAAGCAGACATATCGTCTTCCACCTAATGTTGAACCAGGTAGTATTCCTATAGAAAGATATGAAAGTACACATATAAATTATAAAGGTGATGTTCGTCGTCAATTTCCATTACGACTAGCTTATGCAGTAACTATTCATAAAGTACAAGGTTTGAGTTTAGATAAAGGTGTCGTCTCATTAGATAGAATTTTTCAAACAGGCCAAGCATATGTTGCATTAAGTCGAGTTAAAACATTAGAAGGATTGACTATACAAGATTTTAATGAGAAAGCTATATTTTGTGATGAAAAGATTGAATCTGCTTTAAATGAAATGCCAAGATTTTTACAACCTGAAGAACAACCTAAACCTAATTGTTATAATATTATCTTATTCAATGTTCAAGGACTTACTACACATTTTGAAGATTTGAAAAATGATAAGAGATTTATAAATTTTGATATGATATGTTTGACAGAAACTTGGTTACGAAATGTAAGGAACCCTGCTAAAGTAAGATTGGATAATTTTATATTTTATAATCAACCTCGTCACGATAGCTATGATGAGAGTGCTAATTTTAGACATTTGAAAGAAATAGACCATGGTGGTGTAGGAATATATTATAGTAAGAATAAAGCTTGTAATATAATAAGATTAGGACAATTAAATATAGAACATGTTGCCTGTAATATTCCAGATAAAAATATTTCTGTAATTGTTATTTATAGACCACCAAGATATAGATTAGAATTGTTTATGCCTCAATTAGAACGATTGTTGACTGAGTTACAAGAGTCTGGTTATAATTATATTATTATGG
>NW_008707106.1:115968-117286 GCF_000327385.1 Lottia gigantea | reverse complement strand
GCTATACATATCTCAATTTTTATTACTAGAGAAATCTAGTTGCTATTCATATCTCAATTTTTATTACTAGAGAAATCTAGTTGCTATTCATATCTCAATTCTTATTACTAGAGAAATCTAGTTGCTATTCATATCTCAATTTTTATTACTAGAGAAATCTAGTTGCTATTCAATACTCAATTCTTATTACTAGAGAAATCTAGTTGCTATTCATATCTCAATTTTTATTACTAGAGAAATCTAGTTGCTATTCAATACTCAATTCTTATTACTAGAGAAATCTAGTTGCTATTCATATCTCAATTTTTATTACTAGAGAAATCTAGTTGCTATTCATATCTCAATTTTTATTAGCTAGAGAGACCTAGTTGCTATTCAATACTCAATTCTTATTACTAGAGAAATCTAGTTGCTATTCAATACTCAATTCTTATTACTAGAGAAATCTAGTTGCTATTCATATCTCAATTTTTATTACTAGAGAAATCTGGTTGCTATTCATATCTCAATTTTTATTAGCTAGAGAGACCTAGTTGCTATTCAATACTCAATTTTTATTACTAGAGAAATCTATTTGCTATTCAATACTCAATTTTTATTACTAGAGAAATCTAGTTGCTATTCATATCTCAATTTTTATTGCTGGAGAAATCTAGTTGCTATTGGTATCTCAATTTTTATTATCTAGAGAGATGTAGTTGGTATTCAACCCTTTCATTTAAATTATCTAGAGAATTCAAGTTTTACACTTCTTTTTTGTATTACCTTGAAAAGATAATCAATATGGGTCGTCCAAAGAAATCAAAAGCTGCTTTGTTAGCTAATATAAGAAAAAATGGAAAAAGTGCTGATGATAAATGTACAAAAATTGTAGACCATAATGATCAGGAATATGTTGCAAAATCAAATTCTAAAGCCAGTAGATTTAATGATAAAGTTTCAAAAGAAAATGTCAATGAATTGCTTGTAGTTCATGAATCTGATAGTCCTACAGAAATTTCATATGAAAAAGTAGAAATACCTGTGAAAAGCAAGGTAAAAAATGCTTCTAGTAACATAAGCAAAGATAAGAGTAAAGAGAACGTTGTTTCTAGTAAAAGTAGAAAGAGACAAGTTGAAAGGATATGTATATCTGGTAATTTTAATCAAGGTAATATAGAACGATATGGATTTTATTCTGGCAAACAGTGCACTGTGAACAGTCTTCTGTGTATGATATACAGAAAAATTATGAATGTAAGATTATGGAAAAGTTCCACCTTAGACAAAATCTTAGATTTAGGTAATGAATACTATCAGATTCTTCAGTCTCAANCTA
>NW_008707106.1:110853-114941 GCF_000327385.1 Lottia gigantea | reverse complement strand
AATCTAGAAAGAATTATAACAACGATAAAGTCAAAGTAAACAAACTGAGAAATAAAAGACGAATTGCCAAAAGAAAAGAAATGAGTAGTATTGATAAAGTTATTAATCAATTTAAAACAGATACTTCTGAAGGTCCTATTTATGTTTGTTCTGTTTGTAATAGATTATTGTTTAAAAATCAAGTTAAAGAGTGTCAAGAAGAACTTTATGAAAAGAAAAGTAAACTAGTAGAAAGATTAGCAAAGAAATGTATAACTAATACTTACTATCATGTTTGTGATGATGATTGTATTACTAATGATTGTTGCTGGTCTGATAATTATAAAACTCTTTGGATATGTTTAACATGTAATAAAAAGATTCTACAAGGTAAAATGCCAGCTGAGGCTGTAGTTAATGACATGGATCCTGGTCCATTACCTAATGAATTGAAATGCTTAAATCAATTAGAGAAACACCTGGTATGTAAAAATATTCTATTCTTGAAACTAGTTAAAGTCTGTCCACAAAATGATAAAAAATTATTAGGTGAAATAGTTTCTGTGCCATCAAATTTGACTGAAATGAGCAATGTATTACCAAGATGTAAAAATGATGATGAAATGATAAGAATTAAATTAAAAAAGAAAATTTCTAATAAAGGATATTATGAATTTCAGACAGTTACAAAAAATCACATAAAAAATGCACTAAATTACTTGAAAGATAACAATGTTTATTATCATGATGTTACCTTAAATGATAGTTGGATTGAAGAACAAGATAAACAAGATGAAATGATAGAAGATAATATATCTGTAAATGTAGAATCTAATGATACAACAGTAAATGTAGAATCTAATGATAAGTCTAATAGTGATAGCGAGGATGATTTACCATTAATAGATGATAATGTAGGTAGATATACCTGTGATTCATTAGGCGGAACATGCTTACAACCTGTTGATGCTACTACTGAAGTATTAAATAGTTCTGATAAGATATTTTCTGTTTCTCCAAGTGAAAATAATAAACCAGTTAGACTTTTAATGGATAAGTCAAATGAAGCGTGTTCCTTTCCTTATTTGTTTCCTAAAGGTAAAAATACTTATTTTGAAAATAGAGATGTGAGAATAACACTAGGTAAATATTTAAAGACTAGATTAATGTCTGTAGACACTCGTTTTGCATCATGCTCTGATTATTTATTTTATGGTCAATATATTTATGAATTACAACAAATAATATCAGGTACATCTATTGCTTTAAGACAAGGTAGAATGGGAGGTAATATGATAACAGCTGATATGTTAACTCAAGATGAACCACTACAAAATGTTCTCAAATCTGATGCTGGTTATACTTTTATGAAAAACTGTCGTGGAAGTCCAGCTTATTGGCAAGCTACTCAGAAAGATCTTTTTGCTATGTTAAGACAACTAGGTACTCCTACATTTTTTGTATCATTTAGTTGTAGTGAATTAAGATTTGAATCCTTTATAAAAACAATATTGTTACAACAAGGTTCTACAGTAAAAGTAAGTGATTTAAATTGGCTACAGAAACGTGAATTGTTGAGATCAAATCCGGTGACAGTTGCTAGAGTTTTTGATCAAAGGTTTAAGTTATTTTTAAGAAATGTATTGTTATCAGATGCAGAGCCAATAGGAAACATTTCTGACTATTTTTATCGAATTGAATTTCAACAAAGAGGATCACCACATGTTCATATGATAATTTATATAGATCAAGCTCCTAAACTAGATGTTGATAGTGATGAACAGGTTGTAGAATTTATTGATAAATATATTTCATGTGAATTGCCAGATGAGAAAACAGACCCTGAATTAAATGAAATAGTATCTAATGTTCAGAAACACAGTTTTAAACATTCTAAATCTTGTAGGAAAAATAAAAAAGTTTGTAGATTTAATTTTCCTAAACCTCCTTCTGATAAAACATTTATTTGTCGACCATTAGAAACTGAGAATTTTACTGAGCAAGATGAAAATACTGAAAGTAATGATATTATAATTATTGACAATAAAAATACTTTAACTACAGATCAAGCTCGATCTATTCTAGAATCTATTTGGAAGGAATTGTCTTCTGAAGATAAAAACTATCAGTCATTGTCTACTTTATATGATGAATTAGGTATAAGTCAAGAAATCTTTGAACAAGCGTGTGAGAAATTAACTAAAAAGACATATATAGTATTAAAAAGAGGTGTAAATGCAAGCTGGATCAATCAATATAATCCTCATATGTTAAGAGCCTGGAATGCAAACTTAGACATACAATATGTAACTAATGCTTATGCATGTATTATTTATATTGTTTCATATATTACTAAAGCTGAAAGAGAAATGGGTTTGTTATTACGTGAAACATTTAAAGAAGCTAAACAGAATAATTTGGATGCTAAAGCTTGTATGCGTAAAATATCAACTACTTATTTACATTCTAGAGAAGTTTCTGGTCCAGAAAGTGCTGTAAGAGTTTTAGGCTTACCTTTAAAACAATGTTCTAGAAAAGTTCAGTTTATACCTACTGGTAAGAATAATATTAGAGTAACTCTCCCACTGAAAGTTTTACAAAGTAGAGCTAAAGATGGTACATTGTCAGATTATAATTTGTTCATGACTTCAACAATTGATCGTTATTTAGCCAGACCTAAAGGGAAACCATTTGATGATATGTGCATTGCTACCTTCTGCTCAGAGTATAGAGTAATGTCTAAATCTGAAAATCCTAATATCAGTTCAGACAAAAATCCTGCTTTTGAATTACAAAATGATTTAGGTTTCATTATAAAACGTACAAGATCTCCACCTGC
Source organism: Lottia gigantea (assembly GCF_000327385.1). Taxonomy (NCBI): domain Eukaryota; kingdom Metazoa; phylum Mollusca; class Gastropoda; family Lottiidae; genus Lottia; species Lottia gigantea. The sequence goes on along the minus strand of NW_008707106.1, from coordinate 112,123 downwards.
TATTGTTCGTTATGCTAGATTTTCTGTGACAAAAGATCCTGAAAATTATTACCTCAGTAGTCTTCAATTATTTTTACCTTATCGTGTTGACACACAGTTAAAACCACCTCAATTCGAAACACATGAAGAGTTTTATAAATCAGGACATGTAAAAATCTCTAAACAAATATTGTCTGTAAAAGAAATTGTTGAACAGAATCGTAAATTATTTGAAACTGATATAGATATTGATTCGATTGCAGAAGTTGTAGAAAAATGTGGTGATTTTCAAGATGCCTGGGCTAGTATAGCACCTGAAACTGAAGTAGAAAGAATTGAAAGTGAAAGATTCCGAAATGAGAATGATAATGAACAAGAAGATAATTCAGAGCCACAAATCCCAGACATTATTTCTGATAAAGGTAACAGTGATAGAATTAGATCTGAAAATAATATAAGTGGAATCTCTAAAGGTGATGCTATTCCATTATTAAGGTCATTAAATGACATTCAGTCCAGAGTATTTTATAAAGTTCGACAATATTGTTTAGATAAAGTACATGGTAAAAATCCTGATCCATTAAGATTGTTCATAACAGGTTCTGCGGGAAGTGGGAAAAGTCACGTAATAAAATGTATAAATTATGAGGCTTCTAGAATTTTAGCTAAAACTGCAGAAAACTTAGATGATTGTTCTGTGTTATTAACAGGGCCGACAGGTGTTTCGGCTTTTGCAATTGGTGCAAGTACTATACATTCTAGTTTGTCAATAAGAACTAAGTTTACATTACCATATCAACCATTAGGACAAGAAACTGTCAATACATTGAGGTGTAAATATCGTAATTTACAAATTCTGATTATAGATGAAATATCTATGGTAGACCACAAGTTACTGTGCTATATTCATGGAAGATTATGTCAAATTAAAGGTACTAGTAGTAATGAGTTATTTGGTAATATCTGTGTAATTTGTTTTGGTGATATGTGGCAATTAAAACCAGTTAAAGCTTCTAGTTTATGTCATGATAGTGTAATAGATATTTGGAATGGAAATTTTAAACTGATTGAGTTGACAGAAATCATGAGACAGAAAGATGATTTAGCTTTTGCTCAACTTTTAAATAGAATTAGAAAAAGAAAAAAAAGTGAAGAAATGTTGGCTTCAGATATTGAAATGTTACAAAGTAGAGTGACTAATTTAGAAGATGATTCTTTACATATTTATCTCCACTAATCAACAAGTAGATAATTACAATACAAGAATGATCACTGAAAAATGTCCCAATTC
>NW_008707106.1:109185-110803 GCF_000327385.1 Lottia gigantea | reverse complement strand
CTGACAAAACCTACTACAATAACTCAAATCAAAGGAGATGGTAATTGTTTGTTTAGAAGTTTATCATTTGTTGTTTCTTTATGTGAAAATAATCATAGAAAAGTAAGACTTGCTATAGTTAACCATATAAAATCAAACGCAGATTTTTTCACACCTTTATTAAGAGGACAGTATCAATCTATTGATGACTATATTAAACGTTCTAGAATGAGAATGCAAGGAACATGGGGTACAGAATTTGAGATATTGGCAGCTTGTGATTTGTTACAAACAGATATATATATATTTACTAATAATAAATGGTTGAAATATCCTGTATTACAGATTAACAATAGTTATACACCAGAGGCTATTTATCTTCACCATAGAGATGAGAATCATTATGAAGTGGTTGATAATGTTGAAACAAATGAACCTATTATAGTTATTGATGATAATGTAGATACACAACTATCAGGTAAAAGAAAACATTTAAAAAAGAAACGAGGTAGTAGATGGAGATCTATTAAAAAGCGAAGTATTTATTTTCAAAACTATCATTTAGTAAAGAAAGAACTAAATTTTGGGCAAAAAGTCAGATCAAACTGGAAACTTGCATTTAGAACCAAAAAAGAAACTAATAGTTTGAATAAAAGGAGGAGAAAACAATATCAGATTAGTTATATTAAAGCTCATTTAAAAAGAAAATATACAAATCAATTAAGGTCTATACTACATACTCAATATGAAACAATATTAAAACCGAAACTTGAAGACAAATATCAAAATGTATTGAAACCAAAACTTGAAGACAAATATCAAAATGTATTGAAACCAAAACTTGAAGACAAATATCAAAATGTATTGAAACCAAAACTGAAGGATAAATATCAAACAATCTTAAAACCAAAGCTAAAGAACAAATATCAGACAATCTTAAAACCAAAGCTCAAGGTTAAATATCAAAAGATCTTAAAATGGGAATTAAAATGTAAATATATAGATGAAATAAAGTTAAAACTGAAGCAAAGGTATATGAATGAATTGAGAATTAAAATTTTAAATAAATATAGAAATATGTATAGAACTAATTTACAGTATAGAAATAAACAAAAACAGAAATCTAGAAAGAATTATAACAACGATAAAGTCAAAGTAAACAAACTGAGAAATAAAAGACGAATTGCCAAAAGAAAAGAAATGAGTAGTATTGATAAAGTTATTAATCAATTTAAAACAGATACTTCTGAAGGTCCTATTTATGTTTGTTCTGTTTGTAATAGATTATTGTTTAAAAATCAAGTTAAAGAGTGTCAAGAAGAACTTTATGAAAAGAAAAGTAAACTAGTAGAAAGATTAGCAAAGAAATGTATAACTAATACTTACTATCATGTTTGTGATGATGATTGTATTACTAATGATTGTTGCTGGTCTGATAATTATAAAACTCTTTGGATATGTTTAACATGTAATAAAAAGATTCTACAAGGTAAAATGCCAGCTGAGGCTGTAGTTAATGACATGGATCCTGGTCCATTACCTAATGAATTGAAATGCTTAAATCAATTAGAGAAACACCTGGTATGTAAAAATATTCTATTCTTGAAACTAGTTAAAGTCTGTCCACAAAATGATAAAA
>NW_008707106.1:102842-103211 GCF_000327385.1 Lottia gigantea | reverse complement strand
AAAGTCATATAAATAGTTTTTAACTTTTTTAATTATACTAAAGGAATAGTTCACTTGAACCTAGAATGTAGAACAAAGATTAATATTTTGGGTGGGGAATATGCATACAGTGTATTTAGATAAACATCACATGGAAACAGTTGCATCACTTAGGGCATATCCTAATCTTATTAAATGCTAATGTTGATAATTAGTTTTATGTTCTTTTTGTTCTATTGTCTCTTGCTGAATATAATGATTGAGAAAGCTGATAAGTTTAGTAATTGGCAAATTTGACAAATCTTAGTTTAGAAGATATTCTGCTAAAGATGCACTAACTGCCTTACCATGGACATGTAACATTAAGATTAACATTCTGTAATAAATTAT
>NW_008707106.1:98651-100210 GCF_000327385.1 Lottia gigantea | reverse complement strand
TTTTTGAACTAAGAAGCGGAAACAAACGAAATTCTAAGACAAAGTGGCTCACAATATGAGGTAATTGTATGCAAAGTTCCATTTTGAACAAATGTATACTTTGCGAGTTATGTCCCTGGCCAAAAATGTCAATAATGAGTAATTAAACCCGGAAGTGCCACGCCCAACTCAATTTTTTTTGAATAAGTTAATCAATATTCAAAATGTTACGTTATGTTCCAAATGTCAAGTTCCTACATAATAGAGGTCAAAAGATATAGGTCAACAAACGTCAACAAAGGTCAAAATCGAAAAATGAAAAAATCCAAATGTTAAAACCCGTTCCTTTTTTGGAACTATAAGGCTGAAACAACTGAGCTGTTAACACAAACTGGCCAAAAGTATGAGGTAATTGTGTGCAAAGTCCCTTTTTGAACAAACGCATCCTATGCGAGTTATGCCCCTGCCTCTAAATGTAAACAATTAGTAATTCAACCCGGATGTGCCACGCCCACATAAGTTTTTTTGTCATAGGTGAATTCCTATTCAAAGTGTCTAGTTGTATTCCAAATATCAAGGTTCTCCATAAAATAGATCATAAGATATACATACACCAAGCTCAAAAAGACGCAAATATTGTAAAAAAAAACTCAAATTTCAAAAAATTACGAATTTCAATTTTGCTTTAAAATAACGATTGTTATATATGTATGTAAAGTGCATGAGAAGCACATTAGGAAACCGAAAAAATTAACCCTCTAGGTTAATTAGGTCACGTGCTAGAGCAGTCCAAAGTTGCGAATTTGGCTTTTTACGGATAGCTATAAAACCGGAAGTACATGTCGGAGGTCAAAGGTCAAAGTATCAAATGATAGCCAAGGTCAATGACCTATGACCCTATGAAGGTCAAGGTCATCAAAGGTCAAGGTCACATGGTGTGATCGTTTAAAGCATGAAAAAATTTCAACCGGAAGTTGCAAAAAAACAAAAGCGAAATTCAAAATTCGGCTCCCAATGTTTTTTGCGCACTCGATTGCGGAATACATTCACATCAAATTTGAGCATATCAACATTTACCCTGAGGCCCCATTTTGAGTTTTACAAAAGAGTGTTTTTTCAATATGGCGGCCAAAGTATCACTTCCGGTCTGGATTTTATTTTCTTCGTTTTTTTGTATTAGCATTTACTTACGATCAGCATAAATTTCGTTGACCTATTTCAATTACACCGGAAGTTATTCGACCGGAAGTGGATTGTACTTTCAATTGATTCCCCGTTTAAAACCGGAAGTAAAATTAAATATTTGACAACTACATATTATTTGCTTTGGTGATGTCCCTTTGCATATTAAATTTCAGATCAATCGATGCAAAAGCAAAAAAGTTGCAAAAAAATTGAAAAATTGATCGAAAAAAGGGAGCGACGAATTTTCGAATTTCGTAATTTTTCAAGTGCTATCAGGTCAGAAATTACAGGTAAATTGTCAAAATGAAAACCCGAAGAAAATCGATGCAAAAATACGCCTTCTAGAGCCGATTTTCGACTATTTGCACATGTTGAACTGTGGCACTTCCGGTTTT
>NW_008707106.1:26600-98601 GCF_000327385.1 Lottia gigantea | reverse complement strand
ATAACTAGTTTTGACTAAATCGGCAAGAATATTATTAATCATGTTAGCAGTTTCTTTGAAAATTGGTTTCGGTAAAATGGCATAATGTTTAGGATTAATCAGTTGATTCTCTGCTTCTGAAACGTAATCCTCCCTATTCAGAATGACACAACATGAACCTTTGTCACTCTTTTTAATAACAATGCTATCGTCTTTCTTAAGTAAGTTTAACGCTTCACGTTCCACTCGTGTGAGATTAGGCTTTTCGTGTGTTATGGAAAGGTTCACTGTTTGGCTATTCATACTCGCAAATGCTTTCAATATTTCAGGATGGATGGCGGCCTGAGGGGGTGTCCACGTGGATTTAGGAATAAACATTGTTCTAGCACCACGTGGGGGTGGTTTCGAAAAAAATATGTGCAGCTAAGATTTCGTTGAAATCGTTCAATGGATGGCCAGAGTCCACGGTCTAAGATTGAATGCTGAAGGGGTGTGAGAATTTTGCGGCTCAAGTTAACTACAGTTTGGCCTAGCGGTGGCCTCTCAGTATTTTTATCCCCAGTAATTAGTTTAAAGACTTACTCGATGCTTGAAGCTGGTGTATCCAGAAAATTGATGCTGTTTGCTGTTTCTGGAGACCAATGAAGATTATCAACTGTTTCGAATTCTTCTTCGTAGGGTGGTAAGATTGTTGCGCTGTTGATACTGGACTCCATCATCATGTTGTTGAGAGTGCTGAGGTTCTGTTGTGCTTTCTTCGAGATTTTATTTGAAATAGGTATACATTTGAAGAGGATCTTGGAGTTTGGGAAGGTTTTGTTGGCTGTGGCGATTAATTTCTGGGCTTGGTTAAAGGAGGTCTTTGGTATCTGATCACGGTTGTTGAGGCCTATATGAAGAATAATGGTAGTAGGTTTGGGATCATGGTCGTAAGATTCCAGGATTGACTGTATGTGATGGATTTGGGCACCGGGGTAAGAATGTATTTCGGTGTCTGAACTGGTTTTGGTAATTCGATTAAGGTTAGATGATCCAATTATTAAGGTAGATTTCTTTAGAGCAGGTAGTTTCCATAATGGTTTGGTGATAATACGGTTTGGTAGTGGATAGTGGTAGTGGGTCGTCGACGGTGTGATTGGTACTGGTTTGGTAGTTGTTAGAATTGTAGCATTGGGAACGGACTGGGATCTGGTTCGAGGGGGGGAAGGTCTGGATACACGTCTCGACTTGGATGGAGACTGAGGGGTGGTTTGCTGGTCCAAAAACGCACAGAAGGAAGAAAGGTTGGCGGATCCTGGATCACGCGGTGAAGATTCAGATGGTGTTGAAGGGGAAGACGAGTCTGAAAGTGAAAAGAGAAGGGGTGTGCCCTCTCTACGAGAGCGTTTACCTATGTCTGCTGGACTAGGAGTAGGTGAACTTCGGGCTCGTTTAGGGGTTTGGTTCGGCAGTGTGGTGGCTCTAGATGGTGCAGGTGTAGTGTCCATTTCAGTTGGTAGAGATATGGTTACTCTGGTCTTTGTTTCGTTGATTGTTTGGTAGAATTTGGAGATTACAGCTTGAGTGAGACGTTTCCCATAGGAGCGACGGGCCCAGGACAGGGCATGAGAAACGATGCGGTCGATGGCAGGTGATGATAAAGACTTGGTACGAATGGTGGTCAGCTTCTCTTGAAGTGTGGTTTGGTAATGGTCGATCAGGACCTGCGTAACCTTACAGAGCCATGTCCGATTGAGGGATCTAATATTCGCGTCGACAGCTGATGTTTTCATTGCTGGACGGATAAAACTATCCAACTCAGAGACTTTGCGTTTGAAGGTAAACGCTGGTTGGCCTTGCTGTTGAAGGGTAAGGATTGCCAAATGATGCAAAACTTGGAAGAACACCTTCACAAAGGGTTCTTCCTCCTTATGAGTGGGGTTCAAAATAAACAATTAATATCTGAGCAGCATCAAATGCAAAAATTGGGCAGAAATTGAGCATAGAAATATAAACCTCGTTCCGATGAAAACGTAATCTTTCGGATCACAGCTGTGAGCATATTTTAACAACTAATTACTTTTCTAATAAACATAACAGTAAACAATTCATTATTAATGGCCAACTTTCTTGTACCAGTATGAATATTATTTACCTAATTTCATGCAACAAATGCCCTTTACAAGACTTAAACGACGCTAAAAATTCTTTGAAAAAATCAATGGTCATCGTTTCGACATCTCCCATCATCTAGACAAACCTATTGACAACCATTTCAACTCAGATATGAAAGTTTCATCAATTGAAAAAGTCATCTCTGAAAAAGACACCAACCCTAAAAGTTCCAGACTATACAAGGAGAGCTTTTGGATGAACCAACTACAAACCATTTCACATGACTCTCAAATTATCCCATTTACTAGTATTTCTTACAAAGCATCCCGTATTATCAAAAGATTCAGAATTACAAAATATATTCCCCACTATTTTTTATAAAAAAAATAGTTACAGCTTATTCTAAAAACAAAAATCTACGATATACTTTTATGTGGCCGACTTGATCCTATCGAGGATGACGAATTCCAGATTATTAATTGAATGTTTCTGACATGAACATGTATTTCAAACTTGGAGGCATTTCAGCAAAAGCTACTATTTCCACTTACGTGAATTTTTTTTTCAATAGAAAGAAGATAACAAAGTAAGGATTAAACACCATCTAAGAGAGAAAGATTTTTAACTTATCACGGCTTATTACGTAGACCAGTTGAGAAAGAAACAAAACCTGAGCCATTGGCTTTCACAAAACATATGATTATGTTTTTTATTTCAGGGTATCTTACTATGAAATTCAATGTGATAATGGTGCAAAAAGTAAACAAAAAAGTTCTGGTGTAACGGTTTGCACTGGTACTGGATCCAGTTCATGGTATTTTCACATTAATCATCTTCACAAACAGGGAATAAAAGAAATACTAAAAATAGGTGAAGTAAATTATTATTTTAAATTCTGTGTAATGTATACTCTTAATTCGTCCGTCCACAATTATTGGGGAAACGATAGAAGAGCTGGTTTTATGGCAGAATTTGACAAGTTTTGTGCGAGTATTTGAAATCAACCAAGGATAAACCCTATTGAAAATCAAAAAAATCAAATATGATAATATAGCCGTTGTGCTTATCCCCAGTTGCGGAGCCAGTTTTACGTCCCAGGGGGGGTGAGATAGCTGAGGTTACCCGAATTTCTAACTTAGTTATGAGAGTTTTGCAAACTCTTCGAAAGAAACACTTGTTATTGGCAGAGTATTTTCACTCTTTCTAGAACACATGATACTACCCCCCTTAGGAGATCCACAAGTATTCAGTTTAATTTACGGGATGTACTGTTTTCACCCAATGTTGGGTGAGATTTTCGGCTGTTATGTTCGTATGGATTTTATTATTTCGATTTTTTTTTTTTTTTAATTTCAATTATCATAGTTATCAACTTTAGTCATACATAGCTTTTCTCCTTACTAAGCCAGGGAACTCGTGTGTTGTTAGTTGAAACCTTATTAAACTTTTTTTATTGGTTTTATTAAGAGTTTAGAACTATTTTTTATACAAAAAAACAATGTGATTATTAAATAATCTATTTTCCACGGGAAGTAAGCCAAGGAATTTGTTAACTTGTTAGGTGAAACCTTACCGAACTATCTTAATTTAAGACAATTCGGGCACAAAAAGATTGAAATCTGTGCCTGAATTGCCTTTTTTTGGTTGTGTAAAAGAAGTTCTAAACTCTACTATCGGGCTGCAATTTCAATTTTTGAAATATGTAAAATAATATGAATTATTATTATAGGATAATACAATCGGGCTATCAATTTAAAAAAATACAGTTATAGTATAGGATATTCGGGCAAAGATATGATTTCATTTTTAAATTCCAAAAAAAAATAATAAAATTGGGCCGTTCAAAAAAAAAAGTTTTTTAATGCCTTGCCCGAAAAACTAGCCTTCGGGGCTGCGAGGGGGGGCAGTCTGTGGCACTGCCACTGCTTATCCCGTTCAATTTTTAGGTTGTAAACTAGTTCAGAAAGCACCATTCTTGACAGATTTGGACGAAGCTTCATGAAATTGTTTATTTTTACCCAAGGATGAACCCTTTTGAAAATCAAATAGTCAACTAACTAACTAAACTTCCTGGATTTCCTTGGGCTAAATATTCGGGCGAAAAACATCTCCGAGGGCACAACTACATTCGCCCAGGAACCCCTTTAGATTTACGACTAAGTTCAAACGATATTCCCAAACAAGGAGTTTTATAACAAAATTATGAAATCTCTTGGATTTGAAATTTACTGTACATATAAGTCATATTAACAGAATAGATCAAGCAGCACTAAAACATGATATTCTATACAGAGATCATACAGACTTAGAATCGAGACATAAAACAAATCAGGAATGTCATTCAAACATGCTTTTGAAACATTTTTGAAACAATCTGACAGACAACCCAAAAAGTTATGGGTAGATAAAAGAACCGAGTTTTATAACAAAATTATGAAATCTCTTGGATTTGAAATTTACTGTACATATAAGCCGTATTAACAGAATAGATCAAGCAGCACTAAAACATGATATTCTATACAGAGATCATACAGACTTAGAATCGAGACATAAAACAAATCAGGAATGTCAGTCAAACATGCTTTTGAAACAATTATGAAACAATCTGACAGACAACCCAAAAAGTTATGGGTAGATAAAAGAACCGAGTTTTATAACAAAATTATGAAATCTCTTGGATTTGAAATTTACTGTACACTTAAGCCGTATTAACAGAATAGATCAAGCAGCACTAAAACATGATATTCTATACAGAGATCATACAGACTTAGAATCGAGACATAAAGCGGATCAACAAATGATTCACAAATTGGAATCTATTCCAAATCCTACTTTTAGAGAAAAGGTTGAAAGAGCTATAGTCACAAGACTTTTAAAATCAAAAATGAAATTAGGCATGGGAATAGCAGATGAAATTCATAAAGAATTCAGAAAAACTAAAAACTAAAAAGTTAAAGTTTACGCCAAAGATGATGGTCAGCTGATTTAATTAATGTGCCTGTTGAAAGAAGATATATTTGGGTTATTCCTCTAAAAAACAAATCAGGAATGTCAGTCAAACATGCTTTTGAAACAATTATGAAACAATCTGACAGACAACCCAAAAAGTTATGGGTAGATAAAAGAACCGAGTTTTATAACAAAATTATGAAATCTCTTGGATTTGAAATTTACTGTACATATAAGCCGTAGTTATTGAGAGATTTTAATAGAAACTAAACAAATTATTCAAAAAGTTCACAGAATTGAATTCCCAAACATGGCTTAAAATATTACCAATTGTTATCGTCGAATATAATAACAAAATACAGTCATCTATAGGTGTGACTCCTACACAAGCCTCAAAGAATCCCAATATCAATTGTCAATTAACGTACAAAACATCTTTGAAAATGAGATAACTAATTAAATATCAAACCCAAATTTAAAGTTGGAAATCGAGTTTGTATCTATAGATATTAAAGTTAATTCCAAAAAGGTTACGTTGGATATTGGATGAATGAAATATTTGTTATTGATAAAGTTAATAATACTTCACCACCAACTTATACTTTAGTAGATCTACATGGTGAAGAAATTTTGGGCAAATTTATCAAAACTAACTTAAAAAAACTGACTTTTAAAATATGATTAGTTTCGAAGAGTTCATAAGAAAATATGGAACAGATACTACTATGAACATTCAATTAATACGATGCGCACTGAAATATCATCACTAAAAAATCACAAAAAAAAAGTTCTACGCTATAACTAATATCCATACTTCAGATCAAAAAGGGGTTCATCATTCTGCCTTATTCAAAGTCTCAAAATAATTGTTTTCATCATTGGAGGCTGGGAAAATCCAAACCTACAAATCTTTTGTTTTTTTTTCTTGCATGTATGGGAATGTTTATGAGTTTGGTAAGAAATTAATCCTTTTAAGTTTTTATCATCAGCTTCTATATTACATGTCATTACTTTATCAATGAAGTTTAAAACTTCTTCATCTTTACTTTGCCCATAAATTGAAGCATTTTCTACCTATAATAATGTATGGATAAATGGAGATCCTCTATGTTGGAATTCCACTCTATAGAAGTAATCAACTACTTTTCCAATAGATGAATTTTCTTTTTTAAGTATTTCATTAAATAATAGATTTATTTGGTGGTCAAAATGTCTGGCAAAGGTATGGGATCAGGTGACACCTATCTAAAACTTTTCCAAGAATTCTTAATAGATGTTTCCAATGAGTTCTGCAGCTGAACCTCCCAGTGGCCCGGGGTTAAGAATAGGTCCACTGCCCCCCATTGTGTGTCGTAAGAGGCGACTAAATTGGTGCTCCTCGTTTGCCGTGAGGTGCGACCCGTGTAAGTTTTGAATGGACACCTAGTGGTTGAGGGTAACATACTTCCCAATGCATCACTTTGGGCCAGAGGATTCCTAGACGGGTGGCCACTGTGGCCCACACTAGTCAAGCGGCTTGTCGTGTTGAGCCTATGAGTCGGTGGTCAGATCAGATTCAACTTTTTCTTGTAATAGTATCTTTTTTCTTCCAAATCATTTCATTGACTCAGAAGCAGCGGGCTTGGGTCAATTGGGTAAAGAAATAAAAATAAAAGTTCAGAATTTATTTGCTCCACCCAGAACTTTTATTGACTTGCCAGTGAACCAAAATCTACAAAAAAAATTACGCAATGGGTCTTTGTTGGTTGAATGCTCACGCAAAATTCATTCTGAGCTGTTATTTAGATCATCTACATTGGCTAATATCCCTATCAAAGTTTAACCTCATTCCTCTCTGAACTCTTCCAAAGGGGTCATTCGACACCTAGATCTCAACGGATGTTCTCCTGAGGAAATGAAGGAGGAATTACAGGATATTGGAGTCACGAACGTTGATAGAATATCCATCCGTCGTGACGGCCAATTAATTCCTACCAACACCTTTATTCTTTTATTCAACCGACCTGATTTACCATCTGAAATCAAAGTAGGCTATCTGAACATTAAAATTTCACCATATATACCAAATCCTCTCAGATGTTATAACTGTCAACGCTTCGGGCATGGAACTCGAACTTGTAACAGTTCGATTCGGTGTGTGCGTTGTGGTCAGTCTGGGTGTGACATCAAGGATTGCACCGAAGCTCCTTGTTGTTGCAATTGCAATGGAAAGCATGTTGCCTTTTCCAAAGACTGTCCAAAGTGGCAAACTGAAAAAAAAATTAATAAAGTAAAAATAGAAAATAAGTTATCGTATCCCGAAGCGAGGAAGGTTGTAAAAGATGCAACTCCATCTACTCCTTCCGGACTTTTGCTAATGTCGTTAAGGCTTCTACCAAATCGGTGGAATGCCAAACTGACATCACTTGGTTGACACGGTTACCAGTAGCATCTCCGGCCTTATTACCATCTACTTCTAAGGCAATACCATCTACATCATCCGCTACCCAGGCTTCTCAGACTGAGAAGTCAGTAGCTGATGATAGTTGTTTAAGTCTACCAACTAAAGACATTCAGCCAAAAGGGACTGGCATAGCGAAAGTCTTTCTAAAAATGACAAGTCTGGCAAAAAGAAATGGATCCTCCTCCAAAAAGGGAGGAAGAGATCTTTTGAAGTCTGCCATATCTGATAATATAGATATGGAGGCTTCCGAGGTTGATGCGGAAGTTCTCAACCACCCTTACCGCAAACCTCGTAGCCCAGTCTAACCACCCTGACAATGCATCAAAAAAATAATATAATACAATGTAATTGTAGAGGTTTAAGTCATAATCTTAATGAAGTTCAGCTATTAATGCAACAATACAATCCGTTGGCTATTTGTCTCCATGAGACTTTCCTAAAGCCAACGGATTTGCGTTTAGTGCCATTTAAACATTTTGTTTCCTACCATCATTATGGCACTGGTGATGTTAAAGTCTCGGGTGGTGTTTCTATTATTGTCAATAGGAATGTTGCCCAGTCCGAAATCACACTCAATTCTCCTCTGCAGGTAATAGCCGTGCGAGTTACACTCCACGTGCCTATTACCATTTGTTCCATTTACTTACCACCTAGCTTATCATTAAACCCGAGAGAATTGGATGACCTTGTTGCCTAGCTTCCTTCTCCTTACATTTTGTTAGGAGATTTCAATGGTCACCATTCTTTCTGGGGTAGCTCCGATAATAATACCAGATGAAAATTAATAGCTGACTTCATTTAAGCTGACTTCATCTTTAATGACGAATCGCCTACGCATTTCTGCTCAATAAACAAAACCTTTTCTCATCTAGATCTGACAATTAGCTCTCCATCTTTGTTCCAAGATTTTTCTTGGAGTGTCCACGACGATCTCTGCCACAGTGATCATTATCCTGTAATTCTACGGAATAATGGTCATTCACCTGTAGACAGGCCACAAAGATGGAAACTCTCCAAAGCTAATTGGCCTCTCTTTGCATTTCTTCTTTTGCTCAAGATGATCTAGATGAGGCAGAAGACCCGATGGAATTATTTACCACCATCTTACAAGATGTATCGGGTCAGGCGATTCATAAAACCTCGGCAACTCCAAAACGATTCAATAAACCATGGTTTAATGAAGACTGTAAGACAGCACTGAAAGAACGTAATCGTGCTCTACGACTCCTTGAACGTTCTCCTACTGATAACAATATGGCATCTTTCCGCATTGCACGGGCGAAAGCCAGAAGGACTATCTGCCAAGCAAAGAGGTCGTCATGGCAGGAGTACGTTTCAAGGATTAACAGTCATACATCTTCTAAATCAGTCTGGGATAGGATTCCTAGGATCAAGGGTAAAGCGGATACAATATCTGTGAACCATCTAGAAATAGATGGTTCAACTCTCACCACTCTTCCAGATATTGCTAATTCCTTGGGCCACACCTTTTCGTATAATTCTTCCTCTAACTTTTCCTTGGATCCATTACCAGACACTAAAGCATCTCCCTTACCCAACATAAAAAAAACTTTTATGTATATTCAACCAGATTTGGGACGACGGTGTATTTCCTCCATCTTGGAGGATCGTTACCATTGTACCCATTCCTAAACCTGATAAAGATTCTACGAATCCTACTAATTACCGCCCTATTGCATTAACCAGCTGCATTTGTAAAACCATGGAACGAATGATCAATCGAAGGCTCGTTTGGCACCTTGAGTCAAACAATCTTCTTACCAACCTCCAATGTGGATTTCAGTCCCAGAGGAGCACTCTTGATCATCTCGTTAGATTTGAATCGTTTGTCAGGGATGCCTTCATCCAAAATAAACATCTTGTAGCCATATTCTTTTATTTGGAGAAGGCTTATGACACCAATTGGCATTCTTCGTGATCTCTTTGACTTCAGTCTCAGAGGAAGATTGCCATTATTCATCTCCAATTTCCTACATGATAGGACGTTTAAGGTTCGACTTGGCTCCATTTTTTCAGATCCTCAGGATAACGGAGTTCCACAGGGTAGCATATTATTCGTTACCCTGTTCTCTATTAAAATTAATTCCATCACGTCGTGCCTTAGACGGGGGGTTGATGGCTCTCTGTAAGTTGATGACTTTCAGATGTGTTATGGCTCTACAAACATGCAGACGATTGAGCGTCAGTTGCAGCTTTGCTTAAACAACTTACAGCAATGGGCAACTGACAATGGATTTAGGTTTTCGAAATCCAAGACCGTCTGCATGCATTTCTGTAGAAGAAGAGGATTGCACCTAGATCCAGAACTAAAGCTGGATGGTGCTGTCATTCCTGTTGTGCGGGGATTTAAATTTTTGGGACTCACTTTTGACAGCAAGCTTTCTTTTCGTCCCCATATTAAAATCCTCAAGAACAAATGTCTGAAAGCTCTCAACATACTGAGAGTCTTATCCAATACTGACTGGGGAGCCAACCGAAAGGTCCTCCTCCGATTGTATCGAGCTTTGGTTCGTTCCAAGCTCGACAATGGGTGTTAGGTGTATGGATCAGCTCGTCCATCCTGTATCAAAGAGCTTGATACCATACACCATCAAGGACTTAGAATCAGTTTAAGTGCGTTTCGCACTACTCCAGTTGAAAGTCTGTACGTCGAGGCTAATGAGCCCTCATTGTACGACAGACGTGACAGGCTTTCATTGCAGTATGCTATCAAGATAGCATCATTGCCATAACATCCTACTTACTGCCTTGTATTTAGACCTTACTTTGAACACCTTCTTTTGGAGTCCGCATTCAACCCCTTATGTCAACGGCTGGTATAAGCCATGACAGTTTTGCGGACTTTGCCATGACCACTATTCCACCTTTGTCAATTGCTCCACTCCAAATAGACTTTAGTCTATTGAGCAACAAGAAGTCACAAACAAGTCTTCAAGTCTAAATTTCTTGAACTAAGGTCTAAAAATGGGGATTTTGCTCATTTCTATACAGATGGGTCTATGGATGGTGAAAAGGTAGGAGCCACTAAAGTTACACCATCCGAAGTTCTATCTGTAACTCTTCCACCAGCAGCCTCAATATTTACTGCAGAACTCATTGCCATTTTACAGGCACTTGAGTTTTTTCAGTCCTCTACATCATTAAAAAAATGTATTATATTTTCTGATTCTTTGTCCTCATTACAAGCTATTAATAACATCCAGGCTGTACACCCAATAATCGGGGATATATACAAGCTCTCTTGGTCGAAAAAGGACATTGTCCTTTGTTGGCTCCCCAGTCACATGGATATACGGGGGAATGACATGGCAGATGCGGCAGATGCGGCAGCTAAGGCTGCTTTGTCACTGCCTGTTTCCCCCTTTTCTTTGCCTTTTTTAAAACAAGCAGGTCTTTATTTTAAATTTCAAATAGATTAGTCATTATTTGTTTTAAATATTTTGTTTGTTTTTCATACCACCATGAGGTGTATTACCTGTGATATTGTTTTTAGTGTTTTTTGTAGTCATTAAATGACTTTTTCTGTGATATGGTTTTTTTGTTGTCACTATGTGACCTTTCAGTGATATTGATAGGTGTTTTATTGTTTTAGTTTTTTTATTATTTTAACGTATTCTGGAGCCCGTTTGGTGCTGATGCTCCTTAATGCATTTCATTTCATTTCTGCAGCTGAAAAGCTGCAAAGAAACGTTGCTGGACCCAACTGTCGTATCTTAGCAAAAAGATCACTTTTAGCTTTCTTAAAACAAGGAGGTGAAACTCTTAGAGTTTTTAGGATCGTCTATCCTTCATCAAAATTAATCAATTTATTAATTACAGTAGGGTTTCTTATATCTTCAATTTCTTGCCTTGTGTTTTATTTTTTTCTTACAGCAATTTGAGCATTACCAATCATTATTTTCATTTGTAGTTTCTTTACTTTGAAAAATATATTCTCAGGAATATTAGCAACTCTCCTATCATTCCATCTTAATTTAGATTTACATAACTCACTATAATGAACTTTAGTTTTTTGTTCAGTTTTTCCTTGCATTTCCATAAAATATATTTGGAAATGCTAATTCCTCAGA
Source organism: Lottia gigantea (assembly GCF_000327385.1). Lineage (NCBI taxonomy): Eukaryota > Metazoa > Mollusca > Gastropoda > Lottiidae > Lottia > Lottia gigantea. The sequence goes on along the minus strand of NW_008707106.1, from coordinate 87,045 downwards.
ATTTTTATCCATATACTCATGGGAAACTTTCCTTCACCAGGATATATGAATGAATTTTTTTTTTCATTATTTTCAATAAATTTTCAAGAGCAGTAAAAAGGGTATCTTTTGTGCTTCCCACATTTTCATTTTCATCTTCACTTCTATCATCATTAGATTTTTCATTATTTTTTTCAATTATTGATTCTTCATTTTCACTATCTTCATTTTCAGAGGAAATAAATCCAGTGGTTTCATTAAATTCAATTTCATAAATTGTATCCTTGGTGACAATAAACACCATTCCAAGGAATAAAATTCTAAATTTTAAGATTTTGCAGGAAATTCCATTCCATTTAGAGAGCATGGTGGTATTTTATTTTTTTTTAATATATTTTTTCGTTCCACAAATACATCCATTACCTTCATCTGTAAGACAGATAATAGCAGTATCAGTAATTTCTTTTAAATTAGCAGATTTCTTAACACTATGTTTATACCATAGTTGATTACAACATTAACAAGAAATGGTTGGTCCATCTTTAATCTTTTTATACGCCCACATCTCTCTATGTGGACGTATATTGTCGGCACCCCTGTCCGTCTGATTTCAACCAAGCCTGTACGATTGTTTTCTCAAAACTGAAAGAGCGTGGGTACTCTAAGCGATTTTTAAAAAAAAATTCCACCTTAGCACAGATAGCAGCTTAAAAGAGACTTTTTTGCTGGGTACTCTGACAACAATAACAACTGATTTTCAATGACCACGCCCACAGCCAGCCCTTTTCTGATTTTAGTACACTGTTTTGATTGACAGCTGTTGTTGTACTGTTTTAAGTTTATGGCCCCAGTTAACACCTGAAATTAGTGACTTGTTGACCTGTTAACCCTTTGTAAAATAATTATCTTGTCTAAATAAAATGGATTTTATTTTTTGTTATCGAAAATCAAAATCGGCTTTAGAAGGCGCATTATGGCATCGATTTTCTTCGGGTTTTCATTTTTACAATCTACCTGTAATTTCTGACCTGATAGCACTTGAAAAATTACGAAATTCGAAAATTCGTAGCTCACTTTTTTCGATCAAATTTTTTTGCTTTTGCATCGATTGATCTGAAATTTTAAATGCAAAGAGACTTCACTAATGTTAATAATATGATACAGTCAAATTTTGTACGTCATTTCCGATTTTAAACAGGAAAGCGACTGAACTTCAAATCTACTTCCGGTTAAATAACTTCCGGTGTAATTTATGTAGGTCAACATAATTTAGCTGATCTTTTAGCTGACGTGTATAATTTTGATGTGTATGAAAACTACAATCGATTGCCAACAAAAACTAGGAAGCCGATTTTTGAATTTCGCTTTTTATTTTTTGCAACTTCCAGTTGAAGTTTTTGCAACTTCTATCTGATGACCTTGACCTTTATAAGGTTAAAGGTCATTGACCTTGGCTATCAGTTGATACTTTGACATTTGACCACTGACTAGTACTTCCGGTTTTATAGCGTTCAGAAAACAGCCAAATTCGCAACTTTGGACTGCTCTAGCATGTGACCTAAATAACCTAAAGGGTCAATTTTTTTCGGATTCTTAATGTGCTTCCCATGCTCTGTCCAGTGATATATAACAATCGTATTTTTAAAGCAAAATTGAAATTCTTGATGTTTTCAAATTTGAGTTGTTTTTTTACCATATTTATGTCTCTTTGAGCTTGGTGTATGTATATCTTATGACCTACTTGATGTAGAACCTTGAAATTTGGAACACAACTAGACATGTTGAATACAAATTCACTTATGACAAAAAAGTTGAGGTGGGCGTGGCACATCCGGGTTGAATTACTAATTGTTTACATTTAAGGGCAGGGGCATATCTCGCATAGGATACATTTGTTCAAAAAGAGACTTTGCACACAATTATCTCATCCTTTTGGCTACTTTGTGTTAACAGCTCAGTTGTTTCAGCTTTATAGTTCCAAAAAAGGAACGGGTTTTAAAATTTCCATATTTTCAATTTTGACCTTTTTTGACTTTTGTTGACCTATATCTTTTGACCTGCATGATGTAAAAGCTTGAGATTTTTAACATAACATAACATTTTGAATATCAATTAACCTATGCAAAAAAAATTGAGGTGGGTGTGGCACATCCAAATTAAATTACTCATTATTGACATTTTTGGCCAGAGGCATAACTCGCAAAGAATACATTTGTTCAAAATGGAACTTTGCTCACAATTACATCATCCTTTGAGCCACTTTGTCTTAGAAGGTCAGTTAGTTCAATTTCATAATTCAAAAAAAGGGAACAGGTTTTGGAAATTCACAATTTTCAATTTTTGACCTTGACCGTAGATGACCTTGACCTTTATTAGGTCAAAGGTCATTGACCTTGGCTATCAGTTGATGCTTTCATATTTGACCTCTGATGTCTACTTCCGGTTATATAGCTGTCCAAAAACAGCCAAATTCGCAAATTTGGAATGCTTTAGCTCCTGACCTAATTAACTTTGAGGGTAAATTTTTGTGGATTCTGAATGTGCTCATCGTGCTCTTTCGAGTGATATATAATGCAAAATTGAAATTTCTGAATTTTTGAAATTTCGGGCGTGGCACATTAGGCTAAAATTACTTATTATTTATATTTTTATCAGGGGTATAATACATTTGTTCAAAACAGGACCTTGCATACAATTACCTCACCCCTTTGGCCAATTTGTGTGAAAAGGTCAGTTGTTACCGCTCGTAGTTAAAAAAAAAAGGAACAGGGTTTAAATTTTGCATATTTTCAACTTTTGACCTTTACGGTTGATGACCTTGACCTTTGTAGGATCGAAGGTCATTGACCTTGGCTAAAGATTAATACCTTCAACTTCCGGTTTTATAATGTTTGTATTATCAAAGTTTGATGACTCATATCTAGTGACGTTGACCTTAAATGACCTTCCCCTTAACATGGTTAAAGGTCATTGACCTTGGAAATGTAATCATACTTTCATATTTTTTGTCTGGCTTCAATTTCCGCTTTCACAACCTTCCAAAAAAGCGAAATTTTCTAAATTTTTTACTGCTTTAGCACGTGACCTTATTGGCTAAGAACGTTGATTTTTTCAGATTCAGATTCAGCAAATTGGCTCAAGAGCAAAGTCCCACTCCGTACCACGAGTGGTTCTAGTTTTAATTTTTTTGATAAATTTTGTTTATGAATAATGTTTTATATATTGTTTTAAAACTGTGAATTTTTACATTATATTCCTGTTTTAAAAATTTCACTAGGTGCGCTAGAACTCAAACAAGAGTTTTAATAAATTTTAAAATGATCTATTTTCAAACCTGAATATTTCAAGAAGTAAATGTCCGAAAACTTACTTTAACATATCATTTAAATGCTTGTGGCGAGCACATTGCAATGACACCATCCCGATTGCTGTGAAAGCACAGGTTCTAGTGATATAATCCTCTGAATATAGGAAATTTAAGAAAATTGTTCATTTTCAAATACCCTTTAAATCAAAAGTAATTTTCCAAAATTACAAATGTTGGTATCAAATGAAAGTGTAGCCAGAGAAGATATTGCTGATGAAAGTTAAAGGTTGCAGAAGGTCAAGGTCAAAAGTTATCGGCCTATATATACAAGGCCTATCATAAAAAGCTTTGAATGAAGGTTGTGCAAAGAAAAATTCGAAATTCCAAAAAAGGGGTTCTAGAGGACTTTGATATTTTTCAAATGTACAATTTAAAACAAATTTGAAAAAAATCAGATTAAAAATGGTGGACGAGTAGTATTTTTCAGATATTTTGCTTTTTTACAAATGGCGGCTGAACGGTTAGGAATTTGCATACACGGCAAATGTACAAAACGAAGATATTGAAGGTGCAAATTCTGTGGAAAAAAATATTAAAGTTTTTGCAAAAAATAATCCGAAAACTCTGATTTTCGTGATTTTCAACATTTTTTGGTAATTTTTTAATGTTTCGGGCAAATTTCGGAAATATTTTTTTGAGAATCTGGATTGATAATTTGTGTTCTACCCACCTACTATTTTCGAAATTCAAATTTCTGAAACCGCAGTCTCCTCAGAAGTTCTTTCAAGATGGCACACACAAAAAATTACGAAAAACAAACACATACTAGAGTCACACGTGGCACAGTGTGGGACTTTGCAAATGAAGCAAATGGAGAAGAACCTGAAAAAATCAACCTTCGACGATAATTAGATCAAGTGCAAGAACAGTCTAGAGTTGAGAAATTTTCATTTTTTAGAAGATTCTAATACCAGAAGTAGACGTCAGACCTCACAAATGAAAGTATCAGCAGATAGCCAAGGTTAATGACCTTTCATCTTGTAAGGGAGAAGGTCTAAAAAGGTCAAGATCAAGAGATATACGTCATCAAAATTTCAAATTGCACACGACTATAAAACCGGAAGTTGACAAAGGACAGCAAATATAAAAGTATAAATAGATAGCCAATACCAATGACGTTTGATCCTACAAATTTCCAAAACCTGTTCCCTTTTTTTGAACTATGAAGCGGAAAAAACCGAATTTCTAAGACAAAGTGGCTCAAAATATGAGGTAATTGTATGCAAAGTTCCATTTTGAACAAATGTATACTTTGCGAGTTATGCCCCTGGCAAAAAATGTCAATAATGAGTAATTTAACCCGGATGTGCCACGCCCACTTCAATTTATTTTGCATAGTTTAATTGATATTCAAAATGTTACGTTATGTTTGAAATGTCAAGCTCCTACACAACAAAAGTCAACAAAGGTCAAAATCGAAAAATTTTTGGAACTATAAAGCTGAAACAACTGAGCTGTTAACACAAACTGGCCAAAAGGATGAGGTAATTGTGTGCAAAGGCCCTATCCTATGCGAGTTATGCCCCTGCCTCTAAATGTAAACAATTAGTAATTCAACCCGGATGTGCCAAGCCCACATAAATTTTTTGTCATAGGTGAATTCATATTCAAACTGTCTAGTTGTATTCCAAATATCAAGGTTCTACTTCAAATAGATCATAAGATATACATACGCCAAGCTCTAAATGACACAAATATCGTAAAAAAAACTCAAATTTGGAAAAATCACGAATTTCAATTTTGCTTTAAAAAAACGATTGTTATATATCTATGTAAAGTGCATGAGAAGCACATTAGGAAACCGAAAAAATTAACCCTCTAGGTTAATTAGGTCACATGCTAGAGCAGTCCAAAGTTGCGAATTTGGCTTTTTAAGGATAGCTATAAAACCGGAAGTACAAGTCGGAGGTCAAAGGTCAAAGTATCAATTGATAACCAAGGTCAATGACCTTTGACCCTATGAAGGTCAATATCATCAAAGGTCAAGGTCACATGGTGTGGGTGTTTCAAGTTGGAAAAAAATTTAACCGGAAGATGCAAAAAAGTAAAACCGAAATTCAAAATTCGGCTCCCAATGTTTTTTGCTCAATCGATTGTGGAATACATTCACATCAAATTTGAGCATATCTACCTTTACCCTGAGGCCCCATTTTGAGTTTTACAAAAGTGTGTTTTTTCAATATGGCGGCCAAAGTATCACTTCCGGTCTGAATTTTATTTTAAAATCAAATTTTATTTGCCAAAGATCAGCTAAATTTTGTTCACCTTCATAAATTACATCGGAAGTTATTCAACTGGAAGTAGATTTGAAGTTCAGTCGCTTTCCTGTTTAAAATCGGAAATGACGTACAAAATTTGACTGTATCATATTAATAACATTAGTGAAGTCTCTATGTATTTAAAATTTTAGATCAATCGATGCAAAAGCAAAAAAGTTGCAAAAAAATCGAAAAATTTTATCGAAAAAAGTGAGCTACGAATTTTCGAATTTCGTAATTTTCCAAGTGCTATCAGGTCAGAAATTACAGGTAGATTGTAAAAATGAAAACCCGAAGAAAATCGATGCAAAAATACGCCTTCTAGAGCCGATTTTCGACTTTTTACACATGCTGAACTGTGGAATTTCCGGTTTTGCAAAAATGTTCCAATTTATATTTATGCACATCGTCGCCTATATAGCAGGTCTATGAAATTTGAAACGTTGCTGCAACTACTGCAGTCTAAGCACAGGAAGGTGTGGACGAAAAAAAAAAAAAAAAATAGAACCATTATAACGGTATCGAAGCAGTGTGCATCCAACCTGATATATCGATAACACGTTGCATTTTAAAGTCAAAATGAGATATCTTACCGGAAAGAAAAGCATGTAAACATTCAATAGTAAAAAAAATCGTTTAAATCGTTTAACGTTCGGTAGTGAAAAGACGCATGGATTTGATACCATTCGGTACTAAAAGGTGTCAACATTCGGTAGTAAAAAGTCAAATTTTCAAATAGTTGTAAAGTTAAAAGTTCAATTCGCACAACAAAAATGAAAATATTTTTGGAAAGGTACAATAATTTGTGTTTCGGCCAAGAGGTCAACAGAGGTCAAATAAAAGAGAATATAAGCCTTAAAAGTGTTGAAAATTGCATGAGATATTCGTAGTTAAAAGTTTTTTTTAAGGCAACGGTGACTGTTGGTGGATTATAGAAACCGTTAAAATTACGCAAACTTACTATAGAAGTCAATACAAAATTTTCAAATTCAATTTTAATCAAAATACCAAGTGTTATATATCATTTGAAAGAATAGATTGCGTGTAATAAGGACAAAAGATAAATTTTCGTTTATGTAAATTAGGTCACGTGATAGACCTTTTTTTAAGTTAAAAATCGCGATTTTCAATTGGCTGTAGAACCGGAAGTTAACGGAGCACGACAAAAGTGAAAATATTATCGGATATATCTCGTAATGGGCAACATCCTTTGTTCAGGTCAAAAGGTCAACAAAGGTTAAATAAAAGTAATATGAGCCTATGAAGTTTCGAAAATTGCTGTTTTCGGACGTCTGTAAAACATATATTGGACATCAAAGATCAAAGTTCAAAAATGAAAATTTTTAAAATTCTTAAACCTGTTCCCCTTTTTAAAGTAAAGAACGCAAACAACTGTAATCTTATCACAAATTGTCCTAAGCTGTGATCTACTTTCATGCAAAATTTCTAGGATGACAATTGCAAACTTTGCGAGTTATGACAATTGCAAATATTTCAGGTAAAGGTAAATGCCCACCGGATGTGCCACGCCCACTTCAAAAATTTTAATTTGTCTGTGATGATGCCTACATTGTTAAATAATGTTCAAAATTTCAAGTCTTTACAATCATTAGATCATGAGATATTCGTAGTTAAACTTTTTTTTAGGGCAACGGTGACTGTCGGTTAATTATAGACACCCCGATTTTAGGCACAGTTACTATAGAAGTCAGTACAAAATTTTTAAAACGCGCAATTTTGATCAAAATATCAAGTGTGATATATCGTCAAAAAGGAGAGATCATGCACTCAAAGAATATATAAGAATTTTTGTTGTATGTTAATTAGGTCACGTGACAGAGTTCTTCAAAGTTAAAAATCGCGATTTTCCAATGGCTGTAGAACCGGAAGTTAACGATGCACAACAAAAGTGGGGATATAATCGGATAGATCTCGTAAGAGGCAACAACTTTTGTTCAGGTCACAAGGTCACCAAAGGTCAAAGTCACTAGATATGAGCCTTAATAGTTTTGACAATTACTGAAAACATAAAACCGGAAATAAAAAAAATACAAAGCCAAAATTCAAAAATCGGCTTCCAATGTTTTGTTAGCAATCGATTGTAGTTTACATAAACATCAAATTTACGCACATCCAATTTTACCCCGAGGCCCCATTTTGAGTTTTATAAAAATGAGTCATATCAAGATGGCGTCTTACACAATACTTCCGGGTCAAATTTTTTGATTCTAAAATTGTTATAGGGACAATTTTAACTAATTTCAAAAAGAATTTTTCAAATACCTACAAAATTCCGGAAGTTGAAATTTCAAGTTTAGAGGCGAATGACGTCAAAACCGGAAGTGATATCGAAATTTTGAAAATAGATTTTTGTCAGGAATTAAAATGCTTATCTACTATTAAATTGTTAGACCGATTGAAATAAAATTGTGGAAGTTTAAAAAATGCTTTGAATAAAATCTCAAAAAGTCAGCGACAAAAGTCAAAATTTGAAATTTCTTAAATTGCTATCTTTTAGACATTAGTTCAAAGTAATGAACAAAACAAAAATTATGTTCAAAATAGATTCAGAATAATAGCAGGTATTGGAAAGACGTAATGAACGGTTAAAGTCCTACGTCATTTCCGGTTTGGCGAAGATGCGTCATTTTACATTTAAACAATAGCGACACGCTAAGTATAAGAGAAAATGATGTCGGATAATCTATGGTATGAGCAGTTTTGGCTGGGGAGCGTGACCAGAAGTAGACAAAAAAAAAAAAAAAAAATAGTCATTTCGAAAACAAAGCAGTGGGTTCGAACGAACTGCAAAAAAAATTCGTTAACAAACAATTTCAAACCATTCATACGATCAAAAGTGGTTGCCTAGCCTACTTTCCTGATATGTTTTCAGTATATCAAGGGTGGTCACCTATCTGTGTCAAATCATACCAAAAATCTAATTTGTGCAAGATATTGTTGACAAACACAAATTATTTAATATAATTCTGACACCTCTATCGCCAACAAATTTTGATGCTTTTTTACTGAGTCAAGGGCAATAACTCAATTTCCATTGATCGAAAAATTGTCAAATTCAATCTTGACTAAGATCTCATCAATATAAATGATCATACCAAATTTCATTTAAATCAGATGAAAACTGTACCCTCTATTGTGTTCACAAACAAATTTTAAAGCGTTTTTCTTAAGTCAAGGGCAATAACTCAAAAACGTTCATCGAAAGATCATCAAATTCCAACTTATCCAAGATCTCATTAATATAAATGATCACACTAAATTTCATTCAAATCAGATAAAAACTTTTAGTATCAAGGAATATATTGGAGAATATTGCTATATTTTTATTAAATGTGTCAATTTTGTAAACTGTATAGATCAAATGTTAAAACATTAAGATTCTGTCGATCAAAAACAATTAACTCTAATTTCTCACATTGGTAGTGTTTATGATAACTGGATTATTATTAAAAATATGGCAAAATTAACTCATTGTCCTCTCAAAACCAATAGAGGCATAATTCATTTAGTAATATCTAATGTTTTTACAGAAACATGTTTACAGAGAAAATTGAATAATGAAAAGAAATTTATCAACAAAAACAATAATTTTCAAAAAATATATTTCACCTGTTCATATCAACATGTAGTAAACAGTTAAAAAGATTGGGGAAAATCATCAGAACAACCAATGTATTTCGGAAAGATTGATTCAGATATTACAGAATTTAAGGAAACAAATTGGGAATCTCGGTGAGAAGAGTGGGAACCTAGAAGAGATACTATATGTTTAGCAGCATGTTTGATAAAATACAATTAAGTCATGAAATCCATGATAAATCAAACTATTATAAATAATTTAACAGCACCTTCTCTATCTGTTAAAGGTTGGTATTATTTATATTAAGAATAAAAAGTATGTTCTCACGTAGATCCATTCATCAGACACTTTGATAGACGCTATGTAAAAGGTGGTAGAGCTTCGGCAAACATAATGAAATTCGGGCCGAATAAATGAAATGAAATATGTCAAATGTATTTAAAGACACAAGATCTATTGGGTCTTCACAAATTCGTTTCGTAGTCCACTAAATTAATGGCATTTGACGCTAATATCTTCATGCTTCTGCTATTTGGTGGTGAATATCCAAAAGCTGAATAAGGAAGAGCTTTCAAACAATCCGAAAAGAATGAATTCGTAAAGCTTTTTAATGAACAAAAATTTAGAATATATGTTTTTTTTTCAACCAATACCAGCCAAAAACAAAATAAGTTATCCTGTTAAAGAAGACGATCTAACGGTTATATTATAACCCAAACAAAAACTGTTGATGAGATAAGATTTAGAAATGGATTTTGTAAATAAGTTCTCACTTCAGTCGACATACAGGAAATTGAACAGGCTGGTGGAAGGATTATTAAAATATTAGATGGTATAGTCTACGAAGAAAATTTTAAAATCCCTCCTTTTAAAGACTATATTTTGACTTAAAAGGAAAAAAGAACTGAATAAAAACTACAGGGTAATATTGTAGGTAGCAATTGCATGAAATTATTGGGAAATGTTATTTAAGGTAAAACTGTCCAGAAAGATATTAATACAGAATTTCTTTTATGGTCTGAAGCAAATTTTGATTCAAATATAATACGTTATGAACAAGTAAATGATTATTAATACATAGTGGAAAAATAATATTGTTCTAGCTTCTAACAGAGAATTAATGGAAAAGAAAACTTTTAAAGGATATTCAAAAAATAAGTTGACTGTGGACAATTATGTTAAATTAGCGAGACATTAAAAACGAATTCGATAAACCTGGGAGAAAAAGTTTTAAAGATGGTGTTGTAATTCTGAAAGATAAACAAAAGAAAGTATTCAGTGGAATTAATTGGTAGATATGTTGTTTGAAATGGTTTTTCTACTATTCTATACCCAATTGGAACTGTAAACGAAGGAATACTGAAAATAATTTGTTGTTTGTCTTTATGGGTTTGATTTCCAAAGCCCTTCGGAATAAAAATTATATATGGATCGGTATGTATCGAGGCTTAGCAATAATTAGCTTTATAATTTTGATTTTTTTTCTCTAAGTTTTAAAACAAATTTATTTGTTCTATGTTTGTACATAATAACACTAATAACAGTTATAAAACGGTTGTAGGTAGTCAGTTTATGGAAGAAAAATGTGAAGTTCTTGATGAAGAAACATTAGAAAAGATAACTTTGGCCTATAATAATTCCTTAAGATTTGATGCAAGTGAACCATTCATGGCTTATACTATCAGAGATCCAATCGTAAATGGTAAGTAGCATGTTTGTGAGTGGGCAATAAAGATTCAATGTTTGCATTAATAGTGCGACAGACGACCAATGTTAATGCAGCATAACTATCAACCATTCTTAGAGGTTGTTTTTTTTAATTGTCTGAACACTAAGGGATGGTGATTGCAAATGGTGGGCAGACTCCATTGAATTATTCGGAAATATACAGTTTTGCACCACCCGCCTTTTTGATAATCCATCGATGTGAAACTTGACAGAAGGTTCTAAACCCGTATAATATTCATAAAAAATTTCAGAGCATTTTAACACTTCCGTCCATCTTACACAATTTTTAAAGTTTTCCAGGTGGGATTTTTTAGGGAATGGCGAATTTGAAGGGGACATCAATCATTGGTGTAGTTGTACTCACTTGCCGAATCATTTATTCGCATGCTATCTCAATATGAATATTCTGTTGTAAAAAAAACTATATAATATCTGTTTGAAAATTGACACTATATGACAAAAAACAATTTAGTGTCTGGTTATCCAAATATTTTCCCGCAATAATTTGTTTGAAGTAAACTCTCTACCAATCAAAATTAATGACGAGAATGGGATTGTGAGAGCAACGGCTAGATGATCATTATCATGTAACATTGCTTAAGGAACATGAATTCTCAACAGATTTGAAAGAAAGTTAGTGGCATTACCCAAGAAATTATTTATATGGGTTATTGCCATTGTTCTTAGAAACATATTTGGTTTAGTCCAATCTTTAGCTTGTAAACACCTGATTTAGCCAAAACTTGGTGGAATTGTTTATTATCACCTGAGGATGAACCCAATTAAAAATAAAAAAAAAGAGAAAAAGCTCTTGTAGTATGAATTAAAAAAATAAGAATAAAAATACTTAATTTACTGATAACTCAATTAAGTAGTGTATGAGCTTATATATTCCATTTCATTTCATGGGGAAAATGCGACCAATATATAAGCTCCCAAAAAAGACCTAAACTCCCTACATTTCATAAATTCTTACACCTAAACATCCTACATTTCAAATCACTCATTTTAACCGGAGCGAAAGCCATCGGCTCAATCGCGGAAGCAGGAAAGAGTATAAGCGACACAGTGAAAGGAAAGGAAAAGGTTTTCAAGTTATAGGATAAAAATGATAGTCGCTCACGCTCCAAAAACTTATTTCGGTTCAGGAGATATACAAAAATCATTGGGTTCTCTTCCTGGATTTCCATGGGCGAAATACCCCGGAGAAAAACATCTTCCCGGTCATAATTACACTGGTCCAGGTACTAGGTTAGATCTGCGATTAGACGAAAAGGATAAACCCAAACCAGGGGAAGAACCAGTCAGTAGAGTTGACGCCGCTGCGCTTAAACACGACATGCTATACAGAAACAAAGACATAAACTTCAGACACGAAGCAGACAGACAAATGATAATCGAACTTGAAAATATTCCAAATCCAACTTTCAAAGAGAGAATGCAAAGAGCATTAATCATAAAACTGTTAAAAGCAAAGATGAAATTGGGCATGGGATTAGCTCATGAAATTCATAAAGAATTTAGAAAAACTAAAAAGCTTTTAAAAGTCAAAGTGTTTGAAAAAGATGAAATATGGTCAGCCGATTTAATTCATATGCCAGTCGAAAGAGGATTTAAATATTGCTTAACAGTTATAGATTTGTATACGAGATATGTATGGGTTATTCCTTTGAAAAACAAAACAGTCAAACACGTATTTGAAACGATTATGAAACAATCTAACCGACAGAAAAACTGTGGGTAGATAAAGGAAGTGAATTTTATAACAAAAATATGAAATCTCTGGGATTTGAAATTTGCAGTACGCATAATGAAGGTAAAGCTGTAGTTATTGAGCGATATAACAGGACTCTAAAAAGTAAATTATTCAAAAAATTCACGGAATTGAAATCTCAAAAATGGCTTAAAATATTAACAGAGGTTGTAGATGAATACAATAACAAAATTCATTCATCTATAGGTGTCACACCAACACACGCCTCAAGTAATCCAAATATTATAAAGTCAGTTAACGCACAACATAACTACGAAAATGAAATAAAGAATTTAAATATCAAACCCAACTTAAAAGTCGGAGATCGAGTTCGTATTTTCAAATATAAAAGCAAATTTGAAAAAGGTTACGTTGGATACTAGACAAACGAAATATTCATCGTTGATAAAGTAAACACCACATCACCTCCATCATATGAATTAATCGATCAAGACAAAGAACAAATCATAGGTAGGTTTTATCAAAACGAACTTCAAAAAACCGACTTTTAAAAATGAATGAATTTCTCGAAAACAAAGATTAAGAAATTTAGATGTAGACAAGCATTTAAGCTTTCTTAAATTTAAATTTTTTTAATTTAAATGCAAATTTATGTTCAAAATATTATTGAATGTGTTTTATCAGAATATAATACAATTTTTTTCAAACTCAAGCTACGTATATATTTCAACAATACTTACCGCATACTCCTCAAAAAACCGACTTTTAAAAATGAATGAATGTCTCGATAAATATGGAAACGATACAACCACAAACTTTCAACTTATGAGATGGGTGAATGAGTTAAATATATCACTGTTTTATTATTGTATGAGAGATGAAATAAATGATCTGAAATATAAGAAAGGTAAATTTTATGCGATAACAAATATACATACTTCCGATCAAAAAGGAGTTCATCATTCTGCTTTGTACAAAGTCTCTTCAAATGACTTATATTTCTTCGATTCTTATGGATTAGAACCCACTGAAGAGATAATGCAATTGACTAATAAACCAATCAAATGTTCAACATTTCAAATTCAATTACCGGGACAAAAGTTTTGTGGTCAGCTTTCACTTTGGGTTTTATATCAGTTGAGTTTAGGAAAACAGTTCAAAGAAATTGTAATAAATTTAACTCAATAAAAATGGCGATCAAGTTTGGATTAGGTTCTTTATCTTTAGAAACTAAAAAACCTAACACTACAGTGTGGATGAATAAAGCGAAACCTTACTTTGTGGATCAAATCGGAGACACTCTTCAAGGTGATTTAGATATGAACAATTTCAAAGTAACTAATTTTAAGTCTCCGGAAAACGATAATGACGCTGTTCACAAGGAATATTTACGGGAACAAATAAATTCAATTGAAGTAAATAAAACCATTTAGAAGATAAAATAAGTAATGTGAAAAGATTCTTCAAACGTCAACTAAATAATAAAATTTTTATTAATGATACTAAACTACAACAAGAGGTAAAAGGTTTAATAAGTTTTATTCAAAAAGAATTGGTCAACGTAGCGAATAAAACTGAGTTACAAAATTTAATTTCATTAATACCTAAATTAGAGGATAAGATTGCAAAACAAAAATTAGACATTCAACAATTAATAGATAACATTCCAGATGAAAATGAAGATAAGTTTCAACAGGAATTAAATGCTCTGAGAAACTAAACTTAACAGTGAATTACAAAAAGAACTAACAAATATTAAAAAACAAATACAAAACATAGATGATAGCGAAATCAAAACCTATATTCAACAACAAATACAACATATAGATGATAGCGAAATCAAAACCTATATTCAACAACAAATACAAAACATTGATGATAGTGTTATTCAGCAACAGATAACCACTATTAATAACCTAGTTTTGAAACCGGACAAAAATATAGTCGCTTTAGAAAAAGATAGCTTGAGTTGCTAGGTAACATACGCCCACTGGCAGCTGTCAGAAATAATAAAACAGTCTTTAGTGACAAAAGTACGAATTTTCTCATATTGAAGAAATTATTTATGCTGAATAATTCAACAAAATTTTTTAAAATCAATATCAATAACCCAAATACAACAAACAATTAAATCACACAGCTCTAATCAAGGGCAAAAACAACTTTTGATGCGTGTTTACAAAGTCAAGGGCAATATCTCAAAAAATGTTCATCAAAAATATCTCTTGTTAGAACTTGTCCGAGATCTTATCAATTCCAATGATCACACCAATTTTCATCAGAATCGGTTGAAAACTGTAGCTTCTATTGTGCTCACAAACAAATTGTGACGCGTTTTTCGTAAGTTATTGGAATTAACTCAAAAACATTTCATCGAAAATGCGTCAAGTTAGAACTTGTCCGAGATCTTATCAATGTCAATGATCACACCAAGTTTCATCAGAATCGGTTGAAAACTGTAGCTTCTATTGTGCTCACGAACAAATTTTGACGCGTTTTTACAAAGTCAAGGGCAATAACTCGAAAACCGTTCATCAAAAATGCATCAAGTTAGAACTTGTCTGAGATCTTATCAATTCCAATGATCACAACAAGTTTCATCAGAATCGGTTGAAAACTGTAGCGTCAATCCTGCTCACAAACTATTTTTAACAAATTTCGACGCATTTTAACAAAGTCAAGGGCAATAACTCAAAAACCATTCATCGAAAATGCGTCAAGTTATAACTTGTCCGAGATCTTATCAATTCCAATGATCACACCAAGTTTCATCAGAATCGGTTGAAAACTGTAGCTTCAATCCTGCTCACGAACTATTTTTAACAAATATTGATGCGTTTTTACAAAGACAAGGGCAATAACTTAAAAACCGTTCATCGAAAATGCGGCAAGTTAGAACGTGTCCGAGATCTTATCAATTCCAAAGATCACACCAAGTTTCATCAGAATCGGATGAAAACTGTAGCTTCAATCCTGCTCACGAACAATTTTTAACAAATTTCAAGGCGTTCTAAGTCAAGGGCAATATCTCAAAAACCGTTCATCGAAAATATGTCAAATTCGAATTTGACCGAGATCTGATCAATCTAAAGCATCACACCAAGTTTTATCAAAATCAGATAAAAACTGTAATCTCTATAGTGCTCACAAGAAATGTTGACGGACGGACCGACGTCAATATACGACCACATATTCATGTGGGCGTATAAAAAGTATCTCAAGAAAGAATCATATTATTTCAATCTTCCATTTGGAAATTTGGGACGTGACGATGGTTCTATTGCTAATAATTTTGATCTAAAAGAGTGTGAATATGAAAAATATGGATTTAAAGTAAATATAGGAGTATTTTCTTCTTCTTTCCCACCCCCTATAATATATTTAAAGTGATTATCCATCAGATTTTACTTTTAAAGGAAACCTTGTAATTGAAATTAATTTTCCCATCCAGGTAAAAGTTGATTCATTATTCTTCAAACAAGTCTCACTTTCTTCTAATAAAAAATTTAACTCTCAAAAAGTTCTTCAGTTTATCAATGATAGAAACACTGTAGAAATTATACTAAATGAAAATAACGAAAACAACAAGGTTAATCACTTATATGAAATTAAAACGAGTGGAAAATATATAGAAAGGTTTAGAATGTTAATCATACCAGATAATAAAGAAGATGAACTTTCATTGAGTGATTTTGATATGATATTGGAAATGGGACTTCACCATCAATGAATACCATTAGAAATCCAGAACTAAAAAAAGTAAGAAACAATTTTCAGTTTTTACGAGCAACAGACTTCGAATATGTTAAACTATATTTTGTTAATAAAATTTTTTTACATGAAGACGAAATTATCTGTCCAACTGATTTATTTACCTCAATCGATATTCATAAAAGTCAACGAGGAAAACAATTTATAATATTTCCATCAATAATTGAACGTAATGATGGTAGAGAAGTTGGAGGTATATATACCTGTAGATGTATGATAAGAATCAATATCGAAAAACCAAAATTTTCAGTTCATCTGAATAAGATTAATGATTCGAAAGAACAAATTTCCTTAATAAGTGTAATAGTTGTTTTTATTAATCCTGAAATAATTATAACAGATAATGAACGTGTTTATGGGCAACCTATTGTTGATCTTAAACACTTTTCATCTTTTGGTTTATCAGAAATTCATTTAATTTAATTACCTAAAAAATGGAACTCGAAAGTAGACAACAATATATGATAGACAAACAAAACGAACTAAAAGAAAAACTAAAACAATTCAACAAATGTAGAAAAACATGGAGTAGAATCGATTCTGTTTTCAACACATTAAGTACAGTTTTAACAGTAGGGATAACGGTGGCAACAGCCGTAACTGGTGGATTAATGCTTCCAATAATTGTCCCAACTGTATTAGCCGCGTTCACTGCCGTTCAAACTTCACCTTGTGGATTTATTACTTAAGGTTTTACATCAAAACAGAAAGCTTATTATAAAAAGAAAAAAGAAATTTTAAATATATATCTTAATAAATTATTCATTTTTTTCGAAAGATCGAGAGAAGATAAGAACATACCCCATTGAAGAATTAGAAAAATTCAATGAAATTTTAGATAAATTTGATGAAGAAATATCATCAATAAAAGTTAAAAATTCCTAGTTAAAAATAGTTGCTTAAACAATATAAATAAAATTGAAATTTCAGACGATGAAAAATTCATATCAAATGAACTTTTTTCCAAGGTAATTAAGCTTATCACTGATGAATTTTTAACATTTAAAGGGCAAATTGAATTAGATGGAGAGATAATTCAAGATGGAGGACACAAACAATACATGCAATTTGTAGGTTTTAATGCCAAAACTTTTCGCAATTTCTTCGCAACAGTGGATAATAAATCGGATGCTTCTGATTGGTATTTCACAGGAAAAATCATTTTCCCTAAAAACAATTTCAAAGAAATAAAAAGATCAAAAAAGGGTAGTGGTGTTACCCTACTCAAAAAGATCAATGAATATAGCGGTATAAATTGTTATATACCGAGCGATGGATACTGCTTTGTAAAGTGCGTTAATCGTGTTTTAAACGAAGACTACAAGAGAGAATTTCAAGTTTTCATCAACAGTTTTTCAAAATCAAACAGAAAGGGAGTTATGACAACTGCTAGAATCTGTGAATTCAATAAGAAATTTAATACTAATTTTCAAATTTATATGCCCAAACATAGACATTTTCAACCAAAGAAAGTATCCGAAGAATTAGATTGGGTATTTTACTTACATAAATCACATTTCTGTCTCATTAGAAGAAATAACAAAACCTTACGCATTAAAGAATTAGAAAATGTCTGGAGAACTTGTAGAGATGTTAATGCGGTAATACGAGTTTCACGAAGTTAACAAAGTTATGAAAGAAGTTGTATTCCAGAACATTTCCAATAATCTAACGGCTCCTTCTTTATCTTTAAAGGGTTGGTATTATTTGTATCATTACCATAAAGAAATGGTAGAAGAAGAATGGTATGAAACTACTAGAATGGTTCCAAAACACACTGAAAAAGAAAACGTAGAAAAGTTTACGAACAGAAATAGAAGACATTTATGATAAAAACGTATGGAGAACTTGTAAAGATGATAATGCGATAACGCATGTCTGGAGAACTTGTAGAGATGTTAATGCGGTAATACGAGTTTCACGAAGTTAACAAAGTTATGAAAGAAGTTGTATTCCAGAACATTTCCAATAATCTAACGGCTCCTTCTTTATCTTTAAAGGGTTGGTTTTATTTGTATCATTACCATAAAGAAATGGTAGAAGAAGAATGGTATGAAACTACTAGAATGGTTCCAAAACACACTGAAAAAGAAAACGTAGAAAAGTTTACGAACAGAAATAGAAGATAATTATGATAAAAACGTATGGAGAACTTGTAAAGATGATAATGCGATAACGCAAGTTTCACCTCAAAAACTAAACGTTTTTCCAACCATTCACGATGATTGTTTATACGCATGGGATTGCGAAACCTATAATGAAAATAAAGCCATACCTTATTCTTGCACGTTAATTAATTTAGAAAAATGTTAGACAGAATAAATAATCTCTTTCCAGATTTAAAGGCGACAGATCCCATTCCAGAAGAATTTTATAATAAATTAATGAATATAGTAGAAGTATTTGCAGGTGCAGATTGTATCGATCAAATGTTGCAACGTTTAGGAAAAATTGATCAAAAAAGAATAACATTACTTGCTCATTACGGTAGCGGTTTTGATAACTGGATCATGATCAAAAACGTAAAAAAACTAACACAATGCCCTTTAAAAACAGCCAGAGGAATTCTGTCTCTACCTTTAACTAATTCATTCACCGATGAAGATTTACAGAAAAAATGGAAAAGACAGAAAGAAATAAAAATATTAATTTCATATGTTCCTATCAACATGAATCATCTAGTTTAGAGGCATGGGGTAATTCATCTAATCTACCGATGAATTTGAGAAAGATCACCGATATTAATATTGCAAAATACACCAAAGATAATTGGGAATCTTTAAGAAACGAATGGGAACCTTACGCTAAAAGAGATACGTTATGTCTCGGAGCTTGTTTGATAAAATACAATCAAGCAATGAAAGAAGTTTAGGCTCCTTCTTTATCTTTAAAGGGTTGGTATTATTTATATCATTACGATAAAGAAATGGTTGAAGAAGAAAGGTATGAAAGTACTAGAATGGTTCTGAAACACACCGAAAAAGAAAACGTAGAAAAAGTTTACTCACACTCACAAAGCCGGTGGACGAATTATTAAAATATTGGTACAGTTTACGAAGAAAATTTTAAAACTCCACCCTGTAGAGATTATATTTTAATTTTGATAGATCTAAGAAATAAATATAAACGAGAAGGTAGTAATTGCATGAAATTATTAGGCAATTCATTGTATGGTAAATCTATTCAGGAGGATATAACTACATCGAGACATCTATGGAGTGAAGCGACTTTAAAAGCCAACTTTGATACACACGTAACAAACTATGAAAATAAATAAATGATAGTCAATATATAGTTGAGATAAATGAAGAAGAAAAGGAATTTGATTGTACACCTCCTAAATCTACACGACTAACACCAAGTCATTGGGGATCATTCGTTTATCTCACAGTAAAAAAATAATGAATAATTTTATTCGCGTGATAGATGGATTTTATAAGCCTGAAATGTACTATACGGACACCGATAGTTTATACATTTCGTCTAGTAATTGGGATAAATTAAATGAAGCTGGGTTGGTGTCTGAAAATGATTATTGTAAAGGAAAGAATGATTACGGTGATGGTGGAATTATATTTGGTTTATATTTAGCGCCAAAAATTAAATACAATATCATTCTAACTTCCGATGGTGTTCTAAAAGAAATTAAAACGTTTAAGGGTTACTCTAAAGAAAAGATAACCGTAGAAGATTATATTCGATTAGCTAATGGACACGATGTATTTAATCGTATTTAAACGATGAATTTAAGAAACAATGGGTAAAAAGTTTCACCAATGGAGTAGTTATTCCAAAGGATGATGATAAACAAAAGAAAGTTTTTAGAAGTTATCTAAATCTCGTTAAGAGAAAAGCACCAAACAGTGAAGGATCGTGTATCCTTACAACGACGGAAAAGAATTGAACATGGATGAAAACTATGAATTTGATGATTACGATTATCTAACTATTCAAGAAGAGAATGAAGAGTGTTAATTTTTTTGTTTTAAATTAAGTTGAATAACAATTTCCTCAAAATTTACCAAAATCTATAAACCTATTTCTACCATCTTTGATTTCCAGATTTATATTTTTAATCATGAACGAATTAAGTGGTAAATATGTTGTTTTTAAATGGTTTCTCTATAATTCTATATCCAATTGGTACAGTGAATGTTGGAAGACTGTAAATAATCTGACGTTTGTATTTATTGAAAAATCCACCGTTGATCAAATTGCAATGTATATTTATGACATCGATATCACTCTCGATATTAGCTTTATGCGGTGCTAAAGTGGATTGGGTGTATACTCGTTTATCAAATCCTAGTAACGCATTCAATGAATTTCTACGTTGAAATCAACTTGACTATTATTTCTTAATATTAATTTTATTTTGTTCAGGTTCAAATTACCTTCGAATTCAATATTGTTTTTACCATTGACACTTCCTCCATAATCAGGTATTCGTTAATGGCTGTGTATTCGTAGCTTCCTGGTAGTAAACGTATGGTTTTGAACGTAACTCCATTATCTGTTGATATTTTTATTTGATTATTTTTTTCATTGATATTTCTAATGGAATTGTAAACAGAGAAATACTTTAATCCCAATTCATATTCTTGATAGCGATCGAGTTCGTACTCATAATCTAGAGACAATTTAATGTCTGATTTATTTGTGGTGATGACGAATAGTTGTTCTATATTTGACATTTTTAATCACGCTTTTATAATCATTTTTATCTATGATACCTTTTTCTAGGAGTCTTTTTAGTATACAATTCACTTCATTATATTGTCTAATGTCCTAATTATAATACCACCATATGGATTCGGGTCTGGGTGATAAGGTTCTATAGGAGGTAGGGGTTCTATAGGAGGGATGAGTCTCTTTTTAATATCCTCTTGAGATTTTAATATGGGTTGAAATAGAGTTTGTAGATTTTCCGTTAATCCGAGTTGTTGTAATCTGTTATTTTCAACTTGGGTCTTTATTTTATTCTTAGCTTTGATATATTCTTTATTTCTTAAAATATTATTCCAATCGCTACTCATTTTAAAAAAAGTAAAATTAACATATGTTTCACCCGCAAGTTTTCTAGTATTTACAAATACATATCCATGTTCATCTTGGTTTCTCCATTGAGCTTTACAAACTTTTTTGAATGTATCTCTGTCCATTCCGTGATTTATCGACGGAATGATTTGAGATAAATCTTTATCGTTTAATTCAAATGATAAAAAACAATTTGCATTTTTTCTAATAAACATAGAATCCATCCCGTAAAAAGATTGGGATTTGTATATGCAGTGACAGTTGTGATTTCTACCTTTCGTGAAGAATTCTTTTGAACAGCTTGATTTCTTTGCGCTACGCAGTCGTCAAACAATATTAAGTTCTTTCGTTTGCTATCAATATTAGACAAGTCTAGATCATTAACATTTTTGGTAAGAAAAACTTTTATATCCGTTGGATTCTTTCCTTCAATGTAGTTATCTATGATATCTTTTATTTCCACTTCTTCTTCGTTTTCTTAGTAATATTGAAATAGGTCTTGAACGTCTTTCTTTGGTAGATATTCTAAAGCTTTGAGAAATTGATAATACGATTGATCTGGTGTTGTTGTGTAGATATAGAGAGAATCGAAATCTAAAAGGTTTGGTGTTGTCAACATGTTAAAAGTGAGTTGAGTTTTCCCAGAACCGGAACTACCGCATATACACATGAGCATGGGTTATTAGGAAATATTTCTGAATGATTCAATTTTTTGCCCATTTTTTATTATTCTAATTTGTTCCAAAAATCACTCCTTCTCCTTTATACTTTGAAAGATATATTCCTTCTCTGTAGCAGCTGTAGCACCAGCCACTGTAATACCAGCAAATATTAAAGGTAGGGAAAACATAAATCCACCTTTTTTTTTACATTTGTATCAATTCATTCTAAGTCTATATCGTCTCTGACTTTACAATATTTGTATTTATCAATAAGTTTTTTAGTTATGTTGATTTTTTTTACCGTTGAAAGTTATTACAGCTGGGGAATCTGTTTCAACAGCTTCTATTATATTCATAACTAAAGTTTCTGGTTTCATTTTTAAGGGTGTATTTTTCACTCAATTCTTATCATTCTTCTATCTGCTATTTTGATTAAATGTTTTGCTTCTTCTAATAATAAACAATAACCTGTTACATCTCCTTGTGTTTTTTCAATATGAATATTTATGTTGACTCCTGTTTTGAAAAGATCTTTTTGGTGAGCTGATAGAT
The DNA here is from genome assembly GCF_000327385.1 of Lottia gigantea. Classification (NCBI taxonomy): domain Eukaryota; kingdom Metazoa; phylum Mollusca; class Gastropoda; family Lottiidae; genus Lottia; species Lottia gigantea. The sequence goes on along the minus strand of NW_008707106.1, from coordinate 64,376 downwards.
CAAAACAGAAGATTGGATGATTAAGTGCAAAATCTACATATTCAAACTGAGGTGGATTTCCAAATAATTCACACATATTTTTATAGTTTCTATACAATTCATTATAATCCTTTGTGGTTGGATTAATTGTTAAAGGTTGGTTAGGATAATTATCGTTGTTTAATCTTACTTGAACTTTATGGATTATAGGATCTTGAGTTTGGTTCATTGCCACTCTGAAGACATTATTGTTATTCGTTTGAGAATCTGCTAAGTTCTTGAAACCAACCATTACATATCTTGCTGGTTTAATAGTGTTAGTGATTGGCCACGTGGTGGATTCTCCAGTTAAAGTCATGCTACCTACCGTATTACGATGAAGAAATCTATTTCAATATCTTTAGTTAATGAGTTGAATATTCTCGTTTCTACTTCAATTGATGGTGTTATTACGGGTATCTGAAGCATTCTCTCCAAAGAATATCTTATCATCGTTGATTTCTCTTTGTAGATGAATTTTATATGGTAACCCTATGGAAACTTTTCTATGTTCCAACAGACCGAATAAAGGATATAATTTCCAATTTACGTAATTACCCCACCTATTATTCTCAACAATATTATTGTACTGAAGTACTCGTTTTTCGAATCCATGATTAGCTGCTCTCGCTACTCTTTCTATTGTGTTTCGAGCAACAACTCTCACTCTAGCTAAATCAGCATCATTTGCAAGATTTCTTACCGGTTCTTTTAAAACACTTTCATCGCCAACATCGGGTATCCAACCTGAGACTGAATCGAAATCTTTAGGATATAAAACTGTTTTCAACATTGTGTCGAATTCCCCAGGGTGTTTAATTGTTTCTATCGGATTTAAACCAGCTTCCAAAACCATCTCGCTAAATAAAGAATGGAACGATTGGAACTTTGCTTTTGCAAGATTATGTACTTATTGGCTCGTTGTTTTACACTGTAATCGAGAATACTTCATGGCTCTGTCAGCAACACTAGTGTAGGAAACTAGGCACCATACAAAGTTAACTTACTAAAAATGACATAAGTTTTTAGCGTCCATTCTCTGTTCTTTTGTAGTGCATGTAAAGGGGTGTGCTTATTGGTAGAAAATATGAAAAATTTAATTATTTCCAGGTGAATATATAGGCTAACCGTATTTCGGAAGGTTATGATATAAAGGGATGTATGTTTCTGAAGAAGTGGGAAAACTTTATCAAACAATTCCTGGAATGTTCCAGATATTCTCAAGGGGTGAAGAAGGTACTAAATTAAGACAAACTTCCAGTAATGTCTTTATTTCAAGTAGAATTTGCATATAAAAGAATAGTAAAATTTAAGGTTAAAGGTTATTCTAAAAAGAGAAAAGATTACACTGAATCAATATTAAGTAAAGGCACGAAACTACATTTTTAAAAACTACAGACAACAATTAAGTCATTACTGTACATAGGATACTTCTGCGCTTTTTACTGCTTTAGCACATGACCTATTTAATGTAGAAGATTGATTTTTTCAAATTCACTAGCAAATTGGCACATTAGCAAAGTCCCACTTAGTATCACAAGTGGTTCTAGTTGTGGGACTTTGCTTATCGAAATGGCAATTCTTTTTTTTTCGATTTTTACACACTTACCTGTGCTTAGACTGCAGTATTTGCAGCAACCTTACATCATTCCTAAAACTTATGTAGTGGCAGCGCGTTCCTTAAATATATATTGGAAATTTTTGCAAAACCAGAAATGCCAGAGGTCAACATGTGCAAAAAGTCGAAAATCGGCTCTAGAAGGTGCATTTTTGCATCGTTTTCTTCAGATTTTCATTTATACAATCTACCTGTAATTTTTGGCCTGATAACATTTGAAAAACTACGAAATTCGAAAATTCGTAGCTCACTTTTTTCGATCAAATTTTTTCAATTTTTTTGCAACTTTTTTCGTTTTTGCATCAATTGATCTGAAATTTTAAATGCAAAGAGACTTCACTAATTTAAATAATTTGATACAGTCAAATTTTGTACTTCATTTTCGCTGTTAAACAATCGTACAGGCTTGGTTGAAATCAGAAGATCTTGTTCAAATTCGATGAAATCGTAAAACTTGATGAGTTGATGAGTATCTGTTTATATCCAGTTTATTTTTTCTGCTATGTAATCTCCCTTAAAGACAGTGGTATCGAGAAAGTCTATGCTTTTTTCACTCACGTTTGCGGTTAGTTTGATAGAAGAATGGTGGTTGTTGAGAATTTCAAAGAATTCCCAAAACTGTCCGATAGAATAAGTCCAAACCATAAAAATGTCATCCAAAAAGCTTCCGTAAAAAAGTGAGTCAAATGGACAGAGGGGCAACACCTCACGTTCCCACTCTGCCATGAAAAGGTTTGCGTACGAAGGGGCGAATCGTTTGCCCATTGCTGTCCGTGAAGTATGTAAATATATTTTACCATTAAACGTGAAATCGTTTCGACTAAGACAAATCTCTAAAAGCTGTAGAATTGCATCGTCGGGTCTGTTTGGATCTGGGTTTCTATTAAAAGCTTTACGAACTGCCGTTAAACCAGTAGTGTTATCGATATTGGTATACATAGAAGAAACGTCGATAGAAATTAAAACAGCATTAGAGGGAACTCGAAGATTTTTTATTTTATTGACAAAATCGGTTGTGTCTGTAAGGTAGGCGCGATGTTGACATGCTAGAGGTAGTAAGAAATGATCAATGTATTCTGACCCTGCATATGACTCACTACCACAGTGGCCTCTCAGTATTTTTTATTCCCAGTAATTAGTTTAAAGACTTACTCGATGCTTGAAGCTGGTGTATCCAAAACAAATAAATGCTGTTTGCTGTTTCTGGAGACCAATGAAGATTATCAACTGGTTCGAATTCTTCTTCGTAGGGTGGTAAGATTGTTGCGCTGCTGATATTGGACTCCAAGATCACGTTGTTGAGGGTGCTGAGGTTCTGTTGTGCTTTCTTCGAGATTTTATTTGAAATAGGTATACATGTGAAGAAGATCTTGGAGTTTGGGAAGGTTTTGTTGGCTGTAGCGATTAATTTCTGGGCTTTGTTAAAGGAGGTCTTTGGTAGCTGATCCCGGTTGTTGAAGCCTACATGAAGAATAATGGTAGTAGGTTTGGGATCATGGTCGTATGATTCCAGGAGTGACTGTATGTGATGGATTTGGGCACCGGGGTAAGAGTGTATCTCAGTGTCTGGACTGGTTTTGGTAATTCGATTCAGGTTAGATGATCCAATAATTAAGGTAGATTTCTTTAGAGCAGGTAGCTTCCATAATGATTTGTCCTTGGTTTGGTGATAATATGGTTTGGTAGCGGATATAATGGTTGTCGACGGTGTGATTGGTACTGGTTTGGTAGTTGTTAGAATTGTAGCATTGGGAACGGACTGGGGTCTGGTTCGAGGGGGGAGGTCTGGATTCACATCTCGACATGGATGGAGACTGAGGGGTGGTTTGCTGGTCCAAAAAAGCACAGAAGGAAGAAAGGTTGGTGGATCCTGGATCACGTGGTGAAGATTCAGATGGTGTGGAAGGGGAAGACGAGTCTGAAAGTGAAAAGAGAAGGGGAGTGCCCTCTCTACGAGAGCGTTTACCTATGTCTGCTGGAGTAGGTGAACTTCGGGCTCGTTTAGGGGTTTGGTTCGGCAGCGTGGTGGCTCTAGATGGTGCAGGTGTAGTGTCATAGATCACAAACCTGTTGGAACACATCCAGTGGTTATAAGATTTTTAAATTCAATATGACACCAAGAATAAATTGATTTGGGATGTTAATTTAGTGTTAATTTTTTTACGGACCCTATCTCCTGCAGATAACTTTGATATTATTAACTTTTAAGTTACTGGGTTTGATTGCTATTTTATCAGGCCAAAGAATAAGGCTTTACAGTTGTTGGATGTAAACAATATAGTTGTATTGAAATCTTCACTTCGTGTTAGAATATGTGAATTATTGAAACAAACACATCCTTACTTTCATCATCAACTAGTTTTACCAAGTTACCCTCCAGATAGGAGATTATGACTGTGTTGTTACTGTCTTTAATGAATATGTGAAAAGTACTAATACTAGAGGCACCAGTCAAAGACTGTTTACAAGTTCAAAAACCATATAAACAAGTTTCTAGGGATACTATTTATTGGTGGTTAAAATGTCTTCTACAATTATCTGGCGTTGATACTAGTATTGATGTCCCTTATTTGTTCAGCTTCATGTTGTGCTGCTCAGAGAAATAGTGTACCTGTTGATACCATACTTGCTACAGCAGGTAGACTAAGGATAGTACTTTCCAAAATTTTTATAAGACGCCTTTAATTAAAGAAGGGAAGTTTGGAGTAAAAATATTGCAGAATATAAAAACTAGTTTATGAACACAATCGTTGGTTCAAATAATGTTTGTTTGTGAAAATCTTTTAGGAGTGTATTGTTACATATAAGTTATTTGTGGTAGAGTTCTTTTATATACTTACCTCCCCTTAATTGATTGCATTAATTGAGTATTATGGGATATTATTATGGGATAGGAAAATGGCTACGGCATGGTTTACCATGTCTCTTTAGAAAACTAGGAAAATCTTCTGTTTACATTGTTCCGCCACGGAGTAAGTTTATATTATTTATGTTCTTAAGAATGCCAGGAAACATTTTTATTTGTTACGTAAGCTTTATATTCATAATTATTGAAGGATTAATGGTTTGTTATATCAGGGTATCAGTATTTTCTTCATGTACTATTATATGGATCAATCTAGAATGAGAGGCTTATCATTGTGTATTTTTTGTATTGTAGTTTTTTACCTCCTTCACCACCCCTTCTCCTTGTACTTACCTTGGATTGTGGACTGGAGTTTGTAATAAGGTTAACGGAATTAAAGGCTTTTAACTTGAGGACATTACAGTTAAAAAATCCCACTGTGAATAATAATGGAAACAGAAAGGCCAGGAAAGGAAAAAGGACAATACGAAAGAGATCTTGATAGATATCAGTGGAATTTGACGCAACTGGAGAGAAGAATAAATATATTTATTGATAAAATCGATTTCTCAGAAAGAAACTTGGATACTCTGAGAAATTCTGCTGTACGCTTACAAGACCTTTCAGAACAATATGAGGAAAATGAAGTGAATATGTGACATTCCTTAAGGAAAATCCATCTCTCACTCGGGATTTGGAACTAACCGGACATTATTTGAACAAAGAAAACATCACAAAACGTTTTCAACTTGTTCACCTTGAATTACGGGACAGAATCAGAAGGGTGTCTGATATGGAAGAAAACGCAAGATCTAACATTAGGCCTACAGGAGAGAGTACAGTCCCTAAGTCTGTACGGTCAAAATCAGACAGGTCTGGCAAAACTAGAACGTCTGGTTCATCGACTATGACATCTGCCAGTTCAGCATTGATGAAAACTAAGGCGAGGGTTGAAGCAGCTAAGGCAGGCCTTCAATATGTAGAAAAAGAAGCAGAAATTAAGAAGTTACAGGCTGTCAAAATGGCTCAAATGGAATACGAACAGGCCCAGTTAAGAAAGGAGCAGATTGAAATGGAGGCTCAGATAGCTAGACGTCAAAAGGAGTTAACCGCAGATCTTCAACTGAAAATGGACGTGATAGCTCGTGAAAAAGCCGTCGCTGAAGCCGAAGCAGAACTTTCCGTCGTGCAAGAGATTTGTAAGTCTGAGAACAATATCATCGGTAACCAATCGAGAAGTAACATATCAGAAATAGATAACCATGAGAAGGGGGGAGGGGAAATATATCAATGAACAGGTGACAGATCAAGAACAGATAGAGAGCAATCTAAATGTGAAAGCACCACCATACGTACCAGTAACTAACACTAACCAAACTGTCACCAATCATTTTTCAAACGAAAAATCAGAAATCATTAAGTTTCTATTGAATAAAGACCTATCTATTTCCAGACTAATTAACTTTAGTGATAAGCCTGAAGACTATTTTATTTGGAAAGCGAGCTTTAGAAACATAATAAGAGAGCTTCAAGTCACACCGAATGAAGAAGTAGACATATTAACAAAATATTTGGGACCTGAATCAAGGAAATATGCAGCCAGCATGAGGTTTGCCAACATTCAGGAACCGGATGGAGGACTGAATAAAATTTGGTCAAGATTGGATGAAAGATATGGAAGTCCTGAACTCATCGAAAGGTCTCTCAAGGACAGACTATCAAGATTCCCTAAACTGACGGGAAAAGATCATCATAAACTTTACGAATTATCTGATTTGCTGTCAGAAATTCTATGTGTCAAAAATAACCAGAAATATGAACTTGTGTTATCATATTTCGACTCTTCTAATGGGATAAACCCAGTGGTTAATAAACTGCCATACTACCTACAGTCGAAATGGACAGAACGTGCTTCTAAATTTAAGAAGGAACACTCGGTTGTATATCCTACTTTTGATGTGTTTGTTGACTTTATTCAGGACATGAGTGTCAGGTTTAATGATCCCAGCTTTCAGTATGAATCTAACGCACATACAAAACAATCTAGTGTACAATCACCACAAATAAAAACATTCATTGATAAAACACACGGCGCTGAATCAGAACATTTTTCCAAAGATTGTCGAGTATTTTTAGGAAAAACCAAGGAGGAGCAAAAGGACATAGTGATGAAAAAAAGGAATGTGTTTCAAATGTCTTTTAGGAAAACATCTTGCCAAGGACTGTAAACAAACTAACTCTGGAGATACAGACAACAATAAAACTATGAAAAATTATGGCGGGGAACAGACATCAGTGAAAGGAAATCCTGCTCAGAAAGACAAGTCTACTATAAACAATAAAAGCACTCAGATTTGTGGGGAATTTACGGGCAAATCATGTGCAAAAACTGTATTGGTGAATGTAACAAAGGGAGATAATTTGGAAAAAGTACTTCAAACCTATGCAATAATCGATCACCAGAGCAATGGATCTTTAGTCCATCCCGAACTTTTAGACCATTTTGATGACAACTCCCCAGAACAAAAATATGTTATATCTACATGTTCAGGTGATCAAACTATAATTGGAAGAAAAGGTGTCGGCTACCAGATTCAATCACTTGATGAAGAATATAAAGTTAATCTTCCACGCCTAATAGAGTGTCTTCAGATTCCTAATGTAAGGCAGGAAATACCTACTCCAGAAGTAGCCAATCAATACAAACACTTAACTGAAATAAGTGATAAAATACCACCCTACAATGAAAAAGCCAAGATTTTACTACTAATAGGAAGAGACTTATTATCTGCCCATCACGTTTTAGAACAAAGAATTGGCCAGGACCATGAGCCTTATGCCCAGAGACTTAAATTAGGATGGGTAAATGTTGGTGAATCTTGCTTAGGATTTGTTCACAAAATGGAAAAGATAAACGTCAACAAAACAAACATTCTTAACAATGGACGTCCAACATATTTGGATGTTTGCCCTTACAACTTTCATTTAAAGACCAACTTCAATTCTGAAAGACTTGTGGACATAGGACCAGACATTTTTGAGAGAAACCAAAACGATGATCTTCCTGGACTATCACGGGTAGAAAAAGAATTTCTGGAAATAATGGATAAAAACTTCATCAAAACTGAATCGGAAAACTGGAGTGCCCCCTTACCATTCTCCAAGGACGAACCTCGTTTACCTAACAACTATGAGCAAGCCAAAAGACGGTTCGATAATTTGGATACATGTTTGAAGAAAAACCCTATCAAACAGAAAGACTTTTTCGAATTTGTGGCCAAAATTTTACAAAATGGACATGCAGAAGTGGCCCCTAAACTGAAACCAGATGACGAATGCTGGTACCTCACAGCAAAAAGAATAAGCTTCGTGTTGTTTTCGACTCAGCAGCTAAACATCAAGGACTATCATTAAATGATGTGTTATTGAAAGGACCAGATTTAACAAACAACCTAGCTGCTGTGCTCTTGAAATTTCGGAAAGAAAGGATAGGCGTGATTGGAGATTTGGAGCAGTTCTTTTTCAATTTCCAAGTTCACGATTCTGACAGAAACTACTTAAGGTTTCTATGGTCCGAAGGAAATGACATCACCAAACCTATGGTCGAATATCGCATGCAAGTGAATGTATTTGGCAACAAGCCATCACCCGCTGTTGCTGATTTTGGACTTCACAAAACAATTTGTAATCATGAAAATGCAGAACTATGTGACAAGGTGTGTGAATTCGTGAAAAAACATTTTTACGTCGACGACGGACTCATTTCTTTAGCAGATGAAGAAAATGCCATAAGGCTGGTGAAAGACACTCAAATTAGGCTCAGGGACCAATGAAACATCAGGCTTCACAAACTGTCTTCAAATAGTTTAAATTTTTTGAGAAGTTTCCCCGAAGAAGATATTGTGGACAATGTAATAAAAGATATGGAACTAGAAGAAAACATAACGCAGAGAAGTCTTGGACTTTGCTGGAAATTAACTCCCGACAGTTTCACTTTTAAAGTGTCAGACGAAGAGAAACCATTTACAAAGCGTGGAGTGCTTTCAGTGGTAAACGGTATCTTCGACCCCTTAGGTTTTGTAGCCCCTGTGGTTTTAGGGGGTAAACTTTTACTTAGACAATTAGTGGATGATAAACATTTGGACTGGGATGATCCATTGCCTCAGCAAATGTTAGAAAATTGGCTTCAGTGGAAATACTCTTTAAAGGATCTGGAAGAAATAAAGGTACCTAGACCTTATTCAGAAATCTCAGTAAAAAACTCTGTTTGTAGGGAACTGCATGTTTGCGCAGACGCTTCTAAGGAAGCCGTAGGGGCAGTTGCTTACCTAAAACTGTATGACGTGAACAATCATTGTGAAACCAGCTTTATATTTGGAAAATCAAAAGTCGCTCCGGATCATGGGCATACTATTCCAAGACTGGAATTGTGTGGAGCTGTCTTGGCTACAGAATTGGCAGCTTTTGTTACAGACAATTTAGACATCACTTTAGACAGTACGCACTTTTACACTGACAGTCGTGCCGTACTCGGTTATATCTTTAATAGGACACGGAAATTTTATGTTTATGTTTCAAACCGTGTGGACAAAATTCTTCATAGGTCATTAAAGGAACAGTGGTCTTATGTTCCTACAGAACAAAACCCGGCGGATATGGCAACCAGAAAAATGAATGCTTCAGAACTTTCAAATAAGCAATGGCTCAGTGGACCAGTTTCTTTCTGAAATCAAAAGGAAACCGACAACCTTCGAGAATTTACTCTAGTGGATGAAAATGAAGATAAAGAAATTCGACCGAAGGTTATACCAGTTTTCAAAACCAGTACCTTACCTACTCTAAACTTCCACAGATTTGAAAAATTTTCAAAATGGACGAGTGTATTATCAGCCATAGCCAGGTTGAAACAATTTATAGCTAAATTTACGAAACGTGAACATACTAAACTCGAACTTTTAAGGGACTCTGAAAATTTTGTGATTAGTTTAGTGCAATCTGAACATTACTCAAAAGAATAGGATTGTTTATTGAACAATAAACCAGTGAATAAGGACTCTGCTTTGCTGAAATTATCCCCTTATTTAGACAATAATGGAGTTATAAGGGTTGGTGGCAGGTTGAACCTACTGTAAGAAAACTTCTATGAAAAGAATCCTGTTATTATTCCTTCTAAAAACCACATAGGAACATTACTTGTGAGACATTTCCATGAGAGAGTTGAACATCAAGGGAGACAACTCACAGAAGGACTAATAAGATCATCAGGATACTGGATTGTTGGTGGAAAACGCCTTGTTTCCTCTATTATACATAATTGCGTCCGATGCAAGAGGCTTAGAGGAAAACTTCAGACACAAATTATGTCGGACTTTCCTGTGGATAGAATAACACCATGTCCAGATGTTTTTGGACCCTGGAATGTGGTAGCTAGGCGCACTAGAGGAGGTTTAGCTCATTCCAAAAGATGGGCTGTGATATTCTGTTGTATGGTGACCCGAGGAATTCATCTTGAAGTTATAGAAGAGATGTCTGCGTCATCATTTATTAACTCTTTGATAAGATTCACCTCTATCAGAGGACCAGTGAAACAGACATTAGCCGAGAACTTTTGGAAAAGATGGAAAAATGATTATCTCCAGAATCTACAGGTACGCCAAAAATGGCAGGTAGCACAGGACAGTATTAAAAAAAATAGGTGATATCGTTCTTGTGAAGGACAATGAGGCCCACCGTAACCAGTGGCCACTAGGAATCGTGGAAAAGATTTTCCAAAGTGAGGACAAACACATACGTAAAGTTACAATTCGTTTAGCTAGGTCTAGGAAATTGTGTGTGCGGCCTATCACTCAGATTGTGTTGCTCCTTTGTTCAGAGTAACTTATTTCATATAGGACATTGAGGATTTTTTAACGGAAACCATTTTGTGTTAGGAATTTTCTTTTTAAGGTCGTTTCAATTTTGTTTTTTAGCATTTTAATTGGTAGAGTGGATTTCAGTAAAAATCCAGGCGGGGAATGTATTGTTACATATAAGTTATTTGTGGTAGAGTTCTTTTATATACTTACCTCCCCTTAATTGATTGCATTAATTGAGTATTATGGGATATTATAATGGGATAGGAAAATGGCTACGGCATGGTTTACCATGTCTCTTTAGAAAACTAGGAAAAACTTGAAAATCATCTGTTTACATTGTTCCGCCACGGAGTAAGTTAATATTATTTATGTTCTTAAGAATGCCAGGAAACATTTTTATTTGTTATGTAAGCTTTATATTCATAATTATTGAAGGATTAATGGTTTGTTATATCAGGGTATCAGTATTTTCTTCATGTACTATTATATGGATCAATCTAGAATGAGAGGCTTATCATTGTGTATTTTTTGTATTGTAGTTTTTTACCTCCTTCACCACTCCTTCTCCTTGTACTTACCTTGGATTGTGGACTGGAGTTTGTAATAAAGATTAACGGAATTAAAGGCTTTTAACTTGAGGACATTACAAGGAGTACCATAAAAATTCTCTTTAACAAGAGTTTGCGTTCCTGATAGCAACTTTTAACGTCATTTGACGGATATAGAATTTAAAAATTAAACAGGACTTGCCTGTAAGTTGACGATTGATTATAATTCTATATCTGTCAGATGACTATTTTAGAAATAATATGCTCACCTAGGTGATAGAATCTCAAGTCTTTGCCCTCCCTTTACTCTTGGGTTTAGGATTGTTTGCCATCATTCACCTTTAAAAAATGAAGTATAAGGCTGCGTGCGCATCTTATGTTATTTTGTTAGATATAGAATTATAATCAAACTTCAACTTACAGGTAAGTCTCGTTTAATTTTTAAATCAATTTCCTTAACTACATCAAGGTAAATGAGGCAAATGCCTCATATCGAATTTGACGAAAAAGAAATTTGGTATAAAAAAATTGAAAAATATAAGCATGATATATGTTGTTTATTATATTTTGGCTTGTAGAAAAATAGACATTACCTGGAGTTGATGATAAACTACATGTGAGCAGTGAATTCAATAACTTAGTTTGTGCAATAGTCATGCCTCCTATTTTGTTAAATAGGAATTTAACAATCCCTGTTTTTAACACATAGACAATCAGAACCACTTGTGCTTCAAGGACATAAATCTACACTGAAACTAAATGTTGAAATACTAGTTTGTAGGCCTATCCTGATACCTATCGTGTTGTTAGATGATCGTTGATACCCAGCACTACTGCTGACCAAAGTTATGTCATATACCATGATATTTGATAGATACTTTAGTATTAGGAATTTGAAGAAGGTGTTACGTTTAAATTATGTTCTGCTTTAAACATTTCATATACTATGAATATTATTACTGTTTTAAACTCTTTTCTTTCATTAGCTGTATACAGAGCAGAGAAACCAAGAGATTTTGCAAGGAGGTAAGAAGAATTTATTCTCATGAATAGAATGGCCTTATACTATATTGTATGAATAAGTTTAGATCAAGTTTAGATCGCATTTGAATGTTATAATGTACAAATTTAGATTTTGTGAAGAAGAAATAGATAAAATCTAAATTGATAAAAAGATAACTTGCCCGACAAGGTCTAGTCTTCAGTGCAGTTTGAATTTATTGATAATTATATTTACTGCCAATTATTAATGCTGAGTCCTTCTCTTCTTCCCATAGTCTCCAAATGTTTTATATTGTCTCCCTTTGCCAAAATAAATTTCCATAGGGCAATGATATGTAAATTTGAAGCTTGAAAAGGTATAGAATTGTCTCTCATTGCATGGCAATTTATCGATTTCCACATTTGGTTATGCTATTGATTTTTATACGCCCACATGAAATATGGAGCGTATATTGTCGTCACTTATGTCTGTCCATCCTTCCACAATTTCCTCTTAGAGGGCACAATTCTTGACTGATTTTGTCGAAACTTTGTATGATTGTTTGTAATCACCCAAGAATGAACCCAATCCAAAAATATTAGTTATGAAGAGTTATTGCCCTTGTTCAAATTTTAGATCGTATATGCTCTAGAAGTGCAATTATTGACAGATTTTGACGAAACTTGTTGTGAGTGTTTGTGATCACCCAAGAATGAACTCTATTGAAATCAGAAAAAACGTAAAATATTGAGTATGAATTATTGCCCTTTTTCTTGAAAACACAATTTTTAGCCCATAAACACTCTAGAAGGCACAATTCTTGGTGGGTTTTGACGAAACTTGATGTGAGTGTTAGTTATCACCCAAGGAAGAACTCTATTGAAAATCAGAAAAATCGCAAAAATATTTAGCTTGAGTTATTGCCCTTATTCTAGTTTTACACTGTAAACACTCTAGAAGACCCAATTCTTGACAGATTTTGACGAAACCTGGTAATATTATACAGTAATACAGTCCACATTTGTTGTATGCGGGATAGAGGCTACAGTTTTTATCTGATCTGGATGAAACTTGGTATGCATGTATATATTGATGAGATCTCGGTCAGATTCGAAATTGGTAATTAGCGGATGAACGGTTTTAGAGTCATTGCCCTTGATTTAGTAAAAACGCGTTAAATTTGGCTTGTATGAACGATATTGGCTACAATTTTTATTCGATATTGATGAAACTTAGTGTGCATGTATATATTGATGAGATCTCGGTCAGTTTGAAATTGATAATAATCGGATGAACGGTTTCAGAGTTATTACCCTTGACTGAGTTAAAACGCGTTAAACTTGGTTTGTATGCACGATGAAGGCTGCAATTTTTATCCAATCTCCTTGAAACTTAGTATGCACGTATATATTGATAATACCTCAGTCAAGTTCGAAATTGGTAATAATTGGATAAACGCTTTCAGAGTTATTGCCCTTTACTTAGTAAAAATTGCCTTGCATGTCCAATGAACGCTACAATTTTGATCCCTTCTTGATGTATGCATGGATATATATCTCAGGCAAGTTGAAATTGGTAACAATCGGGTGAACGGTTTTGGAGTTATTGCCCTTGAATTAATTCAATGCGTCTTAATTTGACTTGTAGGCCTGATAGAGACTACATTTTTTATACTATCTTGCTGAAACGTGGTATGAAATCTCAGTAAAGCTTGAAATTAGTAACAATTGGATGATTTGTTTCACATATTAAACCACTACAAACATAGTTATCATTTCTGACAGCTGATAGTGGGCGTATGTTACCTTGCCTGGCAAGCTAAATTTGAGTTATTGCCCTTATGAAAAACTCATAATTTGTTTGTGAACACAAAATAGATTACAATTTTCATCCGATTTAAATTAAATTTGGTGTGGTCAATTATAATGATAATGTTCGAATGTGACGACCTTTCAGTGAACGTTTTTGAGTTAATGCCCTTTATTAAACGCGTCAAATGTTGTTTGTGAACACGACAGATTACAATTTTCATCCGATTTAAATGCAATTTAATGATGATTAATTATAATGATGAGATCTTAGACAAGCTGGAATGTAACGATCTTTTGATGAACGTTTTTTGAGTTATTGCCCTTGATTTATGAAGTGGTTGCCTAGCAAGGTACTCCCACTTTCCTGATACATTTTCAGTATATCAAGGGCGGTCACCTATCTGTGTCAAATTATATTAAAAATCTAATTTGTGCAAGATATTGTTGATTTAAACAAACACACATTATTTAATAAAATAATGATATAAACTGTCACCTAAGAAGAAAAAATTCAATTTTAATTTCAATGATTTTATATAGGAGTCTAAATCTATCATTCCGTGTTCCCGAATTTCCGTTGCCAATAGGAACATAGACACAAATTATGTTGCTTCACAGTTTGTTGCTAAAAAGGAGTCATCAATCATCATTATAAAATTTCTTCATTGACATTTCAGGAATTCGATAACACAGCGTCACTAACAGCTTTCGAATCGAACACATAAAATCATGGATCAAACGGTCCAAAATGATAAAAGAAATCCACCAGCAGTCCTTCACAAAATCATTTTTTGGCCGGTTGTCGGCCCTCGGACGTCAGTTAAGAAAACAGTTCCTACTCCTTCATCACTCTCAAAGAAACAAGGGAGCTCTAAATAGAACACATCTGCTCTAAAACGAGCAGAAAATGCAAAGATTAGCTTTCAAACAAGCTTTAAATTTAACCTCTAAGAATTGAGCAGAAACACAGGCATCTGTTTCTATCAATAGTCGACCGTCTCTGTAATAGTATATATGTGAGAAGATGACTTACGCCTGTCACGACCATCTCCGCTTCAGACGATTTTCTACCATTTACCGTAATGAAACATAATCCCAACCTTATATGAATCGTGTCATTGAATATTTTCCCTTCACACAAGACCTATTTTATATCTCCCTCTATCTTTTGTTCAATAAAAACACTAAAAATATTTACACCCATCGTTTCAATGTATCTACTTCCGGTTGATTTGGCAGTAAATATATATCAGTCAATACGATTGGTCAACTATAATTAACTGTCGAGTAAAAACCAAAGTGAAAGTAAAAGCATGGTTATTGACTTATCTATTTATTTAATTCCTAGGAAAAAATTTATTTATATTGGTGATTTCCATTCTTTAAAAATATACAAGTAATGAAAATAGCAACACAGTAATTTTGCAGCATCATTTTCATTACAAAATGGATAACATTCTGCCCTGAAACCCGCCAACCGGAAGTAGATACATTGAAACGATGGGTGTAAATATTTTTAGTATTTTAATTGAACAAAAGTTAGATTAGTATGAAGAGGAACACCTGCATTTCAACTTCAAAGGTAGCCACACCAGCCCCTACATAAAAATCATACAAGCAGATTTTTATGTAATTAAGAAATGGGCTACCATAAAAGGTTTAAAACTTAAGTAACAACAAACAAGCTTATGAAATGCAAATTTGCTTGACTGTAAAGATTTGCCCAAAGCAAGATAAACCTTACTTTTTTATTTACACCAAACAAGTATATTTTTTGTTATAGGTCGGGTTATACTTGAATCTTTTAATTCAGATTTGCGAAAACGTTTCGCATTAGTTGCCACTGTAGAAGAAGTTTTAAGCTTGATTGTTCTACAAGTCCATCATCGGATTTGATAGCTTCGACAACACAAGCAAGTGGCCATGGTCCTCATGGAAAATTGTCATCAGCATGAAGAACAATGACATTTACTTTCTACAATTCTCCGCTTGATGTTCCATTTGCTTCTCAGTAATAAAGTTGGAATGTATTCCTTGATCCATCTGCACCGAAATACTTGTGACAGATACTGAGCTTGACACCATTTCCTTTTCAGGTACATATCATTTTTTATTAAAGATTCCTGGTAGAAGACTTGAACACGGTATCAAGTGTAAAAGATTATGTGTTTCGTCAGACACATCGTCGCTGACATGTGTTTGAGGTCTACTATTCAAAATCAACACAACTTTTACATCACAGACTTGTTTAACTTAACGTACAATATGGCCCTATACACCACCCATGTGACTTGCTCTTTATCAGCTTTAGTAAAGTTGGTCCTATTGTCACTACGGATCTCTTCTGGAAAGCCACAAAGACTGATAAAACGTCAAATACAGTTATTTACAGAATCTGTATCAAAAGAATGAGTTTATTCTGTATGTACTGCTCTGGTTGTGAAAAAGAAAACGGACACCCATACCTCTTCACTGTACTCCTCTTTTGTTTTACTGATAGAGGTCCTATATAAGCAGTACCAACAAAATTAAATGGTGGTTTATCGGGTGTTAAGTGTTTTTGTGGCAAGTTGGCCTTAAACTGTTCCCCAACATGTTTAGATCTTTTCAGACAAGTAATACATCTTTTGACAACTTTCTTGACTGCAGATCTTCCCTTAACAAATCAAAATTTAATTCTTAGAGTTGACAAGACAGATACCTGACACTTGAACATGATGAGATCTAATAATCAGTTCTGTAATGTAGGGAAGAATAACTGTGTGTTGAAAGTCATCATCAATTGTTCCTTTCTCCAACTTTCCGCCAACTCTTCTGACTACTATCATTCAACTGATGATTTAACTTTTTTTTAAGCATGATTCAACCTTTAAAGATCTACTGCTGTCGGGATTAACTAGCTCCTGAAAAGTACTTGAGAATGATTTCAGCTGAACAAAATTGACTTTAGCAACTTCCGCCGGCTTTTCGTCATTCTGTGACAATCAAACACCTTAAATCTAAGAATCCAAGCAACAGTTCTTCTTAATTTCCACCATGAGGAATATCTTTCTAGAATTACCAATTAAATTCTCTGGCCAAACTTCTTCATCTTCATATAAAAATTCTGGACCATTAATCCATCGTAGGTTCAACACCATCTTGAGTTTTAAATCTTTTGATCGTCATCTGCCCAGGTTGATTTCAATATTTATATACCACCACTTATCTACAGATAAATCAGCATGTATTACTGTAAGTCAGTTGGATACTAAGATATGAAACGCGTCGTCTCGTTCTGAATGCACCGAAGAACTGTCATCGAATCGGCCCAAAAGAAAGTTTTGGTAATATTTAAATTCTCCGCATGAAAATTCAATATGTAATTGAGGCCCAAGTCTGGATTTTACAGGAGAAGCATTTTTAAAATAATAATATCCTGACTATCGAAATGATATCCTGATAATAACATTACGTACCAATACCCTAGCATCCATTTTGATGATGCGTTCGGTTTTAAGACATCAAGAGTGACATCCAAAATAACGTAGTGGGGACGTCAGTATAGTTTTACGAATTCTGTCAAAATGCCCTCATTGTACTGTGGTTTGGATTACGTTGCCAAAAAGTATCATTTTTATGGTTTGAACGGTGGTTGCTGTTCCTCACATGCCTGGAAGACTAAAAAAAATGGAACTGAAATAGGAAAAAACCCTAATAAGTCTTCAGAACGATCTTTTGAAGCGTCTGGAAGGCGATTGAGTTTGATGATTTTTCAAGATGGTGATGGTTGGCCATCTTTGCCAATATCCAATGGATCAGCTGAAGCGCCTGGGAGATACAGTTAGATTTTTTCAAGATGGCAAAATGATGAAAAATCTATCACCGAGCGACTGGCATGCTTCTTGAGTCTCAGAAGGATCGGAAAAATAATCTAGAAAGCAATCGACTTTCAGGTTTTTCAAGATGACGGCGATGGCGACCATCTAGGGGTGAAAAAACAGAGCGAAAGGATCGACTGGTACGTCCAGAAAAATATAATAGAGTAAAAAAACTGAGATATTGTCAGTCTTAATGCCAATGATAAGTTTTCTAAGTTTGAGCCGGACAGACAGCCGGGACAATTTCATCAGGTCCTGACTAAAATAACAAGTAACAACAGATTGGACAGATCTTAAAAATATTTACTTTAGTACGAGATTGAAATATTAAAACAGCAAATTCAACAAATGAATCAACGAATGATTGATAACACAATACGCAATACGCAATGATTGACTACCAATATACCTTGGTTTCACTGAACAATATACAAAAATCACGTATGTCTAGTAGATTCTCGTAGTCCATCTTATCACCATCTCGCGAATCAGTTGATTTCAGATTATTTATATATTCCTGGTTTGCAGAGCTTTATTGACATCCTTAACATGTATGTCATTCAAAGAGGCATTTATTAAGGTGATTGATACGCTTCACACCAGTTTTTAACAAGTTGAATTGGTTACCAATAACACCAGATATATTTTCATATATGTGTACGGTGTATGCATGTTCAGAAGAGAACTCAAAAACATTCCCTTTAGATACTCGATATTTAGCACCATCTGAAACACATGATTTTTGTAGAACTGTTATAAATATCCTCGGTAATCTTTCATATTACTGCCTTTCCAAAGAGATCACATCTTCCCAATCCGTATACATTTCTACAGTCTCTTGTTTACGTTGAAGTTTTTCAATCTGATTTACAAGACTCAGAAAGTACTGAACCATTGTATGTTTGTTATTTTGACCTCTACATCCATCAGTGAATATATACAGATTACGGTTTTGGACATTCAGCACGAGATAACTTCATTCTCTCCTCTTCTTGCTGTTGATTCTGGCCAAGTATACATTTTACCTTTTTCAGTTCATAGCTGTACCTAATTTGGCTTGGTTTATTTCGTGACAAACTTTATTTTCTAGTTCATTGCAGGTATTACACACATCAGTTTTCGGTCTGCCAAATCCATTGTTGAAGTTTTCGTTAAAATACTGATAATAATAGGTATATTCGGTACAGAAATGATCGGATATGGTTGTCTATGAGCTCTTTTGTTCTATCACAAGCTAGCGAAGTATTCACTACAGACAAGAGTTTCTTCGCCACTTAGCATAACTTAATAATGATATTAAAATGTACGGGGATTTTTATTATTCTCATTCAGTAACCGTCTGCACTGTATGGAAGAAAATGTGATTCTGGCAGATAAGTAGTTACCTTGGGCGTTTTGGTCAGCCATAGCGTTGAAGTTTCTCAGGATTAGATGTTCTTTGTCATCATCATCAAATCTTCTCAAGCAATGTATTTTACACCTAAAGAGAGTGTTGCAAAATTAGATATCCATCACAAATAACATGGACCACGTAACGGTAAACCTCACTTATTTTGCAATTGTCCACATAGATAACATGAAAAACAAAATGATCGAAAAATACTTCTAATAGACAATAATTCAAGTGCACTGACTATTGTGGCTGCGAGCGGGTCAGGAGGAGTAGTACGATAATGTCTATATAATTAAAAGCATAAAACATAAGATGATTGAAAGGTTGAATGAATTTACATCTGAAAACTATAGAAGTAGAGCGTAGAGCGATTAACTGAAATATACAATATAAATATGGCTGTCAAAATAATATATAAATCAATCAAAAGACTTATTACAAATTTCACAAATGTTGGATAACAAATGGAAACCATGGGAATATAGGCTCATGTATATAAAATGTCAAGGGGTACTTAGGCTAATATGGTTCCCAAATGAATCCTAATCTAAAAATATATCTGATAAATAACTGACAAACAATAATAAACTACTTATTACACTCATAAAATAGCGGTTTACTTATGTCAACGCTAAGTAAATAAAGAGTATAATGGGGACGTAACTCTTATTATGCAAAAAGTTAATTGTGGTCTGACAAATGAAAATACCTCACGGATTTTAGGGGAATACCCGGTCTGCAAATCATACACACCAAATGACAAATATGACATAAATATGTAAATACCGTATTATTTGACATTCCTGGCCCTTTTACAATATTGATACAACAATCTGATAAATCCTGAGAACTAAGTGAAAACTGATAAAAAAATTTTATTTGAGAATTCTACATTCTGCCATGTTGGTTCATTATAAATGGTTCTTTTTATGCGTCAATTGTCACAATAAGAATGGAAAAGATAATATGATATACTAAATTTCAGGAATTAACTTATGTACTAATGCAAAAACGAAATAAGTTTCAAACATTCAATAAATGCTAAAATGGCCATAACACTAACCACATTTTTTGTTAAATCTCACCGCTAGGGGCGCTAGTTGTAAATAATACGCACGTCATCAAGGGACCCCATAGAACATTTTTCTGAAAAGAAAGTTAATTTTGCTGAATGTGTGTCGATTGACATTTTAACACTAACACTAGCGACCAGGCCTACAGTAGATATATATTTTTAGGATGATATAAAAATCATCGGTAAAATGCGATATACCAATGTACTTACAAAGACAGTAGTCTATAGCGGCCTACATTTCAAGACATTTACACTATTTTTAAAAGACTATTTGATGGCTATAAATGTCACTTGCCTTGTTAATGCTATGAAAAGAAAGGACATCTGTCGTCATAATCATGACCTTCAAATATATTCCACATGTATTTTGAGAAATGTTTCGCAAGATTTGTTTAGATGTATTTGATGTTTTGATTTTTTATTTGTAGATTTGTATTTGAGGATATTTTTGGCAAGAATTCTATTAATTCAACTATTGGAAAACCGATTGTTTATCGAAGAATGTTCATTTTCTGTACAAATTATGTACAATGTCAAATGTCAATTTTCAATAAAAAAATGTTTAAGTAATCGTGCAAATTAAGAGATAAGAATTTAGAATTAAGAAATAGCAATGAAGGACATTGAATAAACAGTCATTCCGCCGTCCATAATTTTTCACCTTCTTCGATCCACTGCGCTTTACTCCTATGAGATCGAGATTGACTCCCGATGATTAAGTGCCTCAATGAGTCACCGCGACTCAATAATTGCTTTCGAAAGACTGTTTTGGGCATCCCAATGACTAGATTAATCATTGTTATTCTAATGGTACATTTTCACTGGCCAGTTAGCATGTTAAGCTATAATATAATGATGGACAAAAACAAGCATTTTAAAGTCTGTAGTTAATTTATTCAAACAACATCACGCATGCATGTTAAGTATAGAAATTTGATTGGCTGTTTCATTCTATTATTACCTTAAGCCATTCACCTCAGTTTGCGATATCAGAATCCACTGGAAACGAACATTAACTTGACATCTACCAGCCAACCATCCAGCCTTTTACCTGGCACTAGCTTTGAAAGACACTTTTTGGCCTATATCTTCTCTACTAGCTTTCGAAAATCTTTGGTTTGGGAAACATATCATCAACGAATCTAAGATTATCATTAGTTGGAAAAAACCAACAACTTGAGAAATTGATCTTGCCAATGACTCTAGAGCCTTTCGGCTATCGAGACCTTCGGGTAATTTTTCCCGAAAAATATACAATTTGATTTGATTCGCAAATTGTTGTGTTAAATTTATATTTGGTAAATCATAAGAAATATTGGATTGCAATTTTGACTCGCAAACTGCGATCGCTTCAATTGATCCCTGCCAATGTGTCAAACTGTAGGAATGACAAGTGGAAACTGTGTCAAGCCATAATAAAACGGCTTGCTGAACTGCAGAAAACCACGAAGGTATTTGGTCACCAGTGTAATGTTCTTCAATCAAATCGTCAGTAATTATTTGTTTATGGTGAAATTTCGCCTAGACCATTTTTAAATGAGGGCCAAAGTAACGTCCTTAAAATACCAGAGAATGATTTTTTCTGCAGCCCTTAGTTGTGCCAAAATAATCTCCTGGCACATGTTTTTTTCGTGACCAGATTATCCAATATAAATGCTTACAGATTATTATTTAAAATTTCAGGATTTGGATAAGGTCAAGGATGTGGGATTCATCTTTAGTAATAGATGGAGAATTGTCTTACCGTTTCAATGATGGTGCTGTGGCTACATTTGAAATTAAGGATGAAGATGCTCTAAGAACAGTTATTTTTTGATGATCAATGAATCAGCTTATGGTTGAATCGAATATTTTTTTTAATTCTGTATACTGTGTAAATGACGATTACAGGGAAAATCTTCAGATGAACAATGCTATTCTGTCAAACAATCATTTGACAGCAGAGGCGGATTAACCTATAGGCCTTTCGGCCCATGGAAAATTCGGCACATGACAAATTTTGACAAAACTAGAGCCGTGCCACGGTACCTGATACATCGTTGAAACGTTCCATTTTAAAGCCACAAGGGGATTTTTTAACGAAAAAAAACATGTATATTAATATGTATAATACATTCAATATTAAAAACATCGTTTAAACCGTTTAACGTTCGGTAGTGAAGAGAAGCATGAATTTGATAGCATTCGGTAGTAGAAAGTCGAATTTTCAAATAGCTGTAAAGTTACAAGTACAAATCGCACAACAAAAATGAAATATTATTGGAAAGGTCTCGTCAAGCACAATAACTTGTGTTACGGTCAAGAGGTCAACAAAGGCCAAATAAAAGAGTTGAAAATTGCTGTTTTGGCACGCCTGTAAAAGCGGAAATATATGTCGGACATCAAAGATCAAAGTATGAATAGGCGTCATAGATCAATGACATTTGACATTGCAAAAGATCGAGGTCACGCATGTGAATGATCACAATATCAAAATTTTATAAATTGTAAAACATATTCCCTTTTTATACGCCCACACGTAAGTATGGCCGTATATTGTGGTTGCCCCTGTCGGTCCGTCCGTCCGTTCACATTTACCTCGTGCTCACTCTACAGGCTACAATTCTCTATAGATTCTACTGATCTTTTGTATGTGTGTCAATATCATTAAGAAGATGTGCACTATTGAATTCGGCGATGATCCAATGATTTTCTTAAGAGATATCGCATAAAACTCTGATATCGCGTTCGTTTTTTTTTCTTCACGTTTTTGGCTCGTGCTCACTCTACAGACTACAATTCTCTATTGATTCTTTTGATCTTTTGTATGTGTGTCAATATCATTATGAAGATGTGCACTATTGAATTTGGTGAAGATCCGATGATTTTCTTTATTAGAGATATCGCATAAAACTCTGATATCGTGTTTTTTTCACTTTTTTGGCTTGTGCTCATCCTACAGGCTACGATATAGATTTCGGGGAAGGGAGGGTTTGATTCTCACAAAGGTACAGGCCTAGGGTGGAGCGGACACTTTATTTAGAAATTAGGATTAAGGGTCTTGATATTGGGTTTTCTTCTGTTCTTATTCTGATCTGAAATTAGAAAAAATAGATATAGAGTTTGTTTTACAGTTCACATTTAGATCAATCCGCTGGTGGGCGTATTCGCTTGCGAGACTTGCCGCAAGCCTATGTTTTAAAGTGAAAGGCCTAAACAAATGCAACTTTATCATTGATTGTCATAAGTAGTGGTTTATTTCTATACAAAATGTCGTTGGTGACAAATGCAAAATTTGCGAGTTATAATAATTTCAAATATTAAAGTTAAAGGTAAAAGTAACCCAGATTTGCCATGCCCACTAAATGTGTACAATGTTGAAAAATGTTCTAACTTTCAAGTATTTACAATCATTAGGTCATGAGATATTCGTAGTTAAAAGATGTTTTAGGCAACAGTGACTGTCGGTGGATTATAGACACCGTGAATTTTCGCACAGTTACTATAGAAGTCAGTTCAAAATTTTCGATTTTTAAAAAGCGCACTTTTATTCAAAATATCAAGTGTGATTATTTTTATTTGTATAAACAATATTTATTTACATAATAGGATTAGAGAACAGGCTTTCGCTTATAGTACCCTCTCCTGTGATATATCACCAGAGAGGAGAGCTCATGTACTTTAAGAATATATAAGAAAATTTGTCGTATGTTAATTAGGTCACGTGACAGAGCTTTTCAAACTTAAAAATCGCGATTTTCAAATGGCTGTAAGACCGGAAGTTTACGTTGCACAACAAAAATGAAATCATCTTTGGATAGATCAACAACTTTTGTGCTGGCCACAAGCTCACCAAAGGATAAGGTCGCGAGATATGAGCTTTAAAATTTTGGACAATATTGAAAAAAATCAACCTGAAATAACTAAAAAGTAAAATCGAAATGCAAGAATCGGCTCCAACACGATTGTTATGATTAGTTCACTGATAATATAGACATTAAAATAATGCAAATCCGAATAAATCCTGATCCCAAAAAGTACCTTTATAGAGAATTTTGTCATTTCAAGATGGCGACTGATCTAATATTTCCGGAACGAATTTTATCATTTGAAATCTTTTATATAAACAATTCTAGCATGATGCAAAAAGAATTTTTCAAATATCTATAATATTCCGGAAGTTGAAATTTCAACTTTAAGAGCGAATGACGTCAAAACCGGAAGTGATAATCAAAATCAAAATCAATCAAAATGTCCATCAACTCGTAAATTTTCTGATCGATCGAAATAAAATTGTAGATGTTGAAAAAAAACGTTATTATGAAAAGAAAAAAAGTAAGCGACAAAAGTCAAATCTGAAATTTTTTAAAGTGCTATGCTTTTAGCCATTACTAAAAAGTAATGAACAAAACAAAAATTTTGATCAAAAATAGATTCAGAATTTTCTATGAAATGTGGAGCGTATATTGCCGTCACGCATGTCCGTCGGTCCGTCCGTCCACAATTGCTCGTAAACACTCTACAAGTCACAATTCTTTACGGATTTTGACAAAACTTACTGAAATTGTTTATTATCACCCAAGGATGAACCCCTATCGAAAATCGTTAAAATCGAAAAATCTTTAATATGAGTTATTGTCCTTGTTCTTCAAAACGCGTTCGATTTTTAGCTCGAAAACACTATAGAAGGCACTATTCTTGGAGGAGTTTGACGAAAATTGGTGTTTTGTAATCACCCAAGGATGAACCCTATCGAAAATCAGAAAAATCAAATATATTTAGTATGAAGTATTGCCCTTGTTCTTGAAAATGCGTTCAAGTTTAAGCACGTAAACACTCTAGAAGGCACATTTCTCGACGGATTTTGACGAAGCTTGCTGTGAGTGTTTGTAACCACCCATAATGCAGCCTATCGAAAATAAGAAAAATCGAAAAATATTTAGTTTGTGTTATTGCCCTTGTCCTTAAAAACGCGTTCAAGTTTTAGTCTGTAAACACTCTAGAAGGCCCAATTCTTGACAATGTTTGATGAAACTTGGTAATATTATTCAGAATCGCCTCAAAAAGTTCAAAAGAAGTTATGACTTAAGGTTGAATATATCATACTGGTAATTGTTACTGTACTGCCAAATATTTTTATTTAAAATCAAAGCTTACCTGGCAAGCTATCTTTTTGTACAATTCATATTGCGCTTCAAAGGTAAATCTGATTTGTATGATTTTGGTGTCTGCAATCGATTGCTAACATACATGGGAAACATTTTTGAATTTTGGCTTTGCATTTTTTTTTCCGCTTTAATGTTTTCAGTTATTATCAAACCGTTAAGGCTCATATCTAGTGACTTTGACCTTTGGTGACCTTGTGATTTGAAAACAACTTGTTGCGCCTGACGAGATATATCCGATGTTATCTCCACTTTTGTTGTTCATCGTGAACTTCCGGTTTTACAGCCATTTGAAAATCACGATTTTTAACTCTGTCACGTGACCTAATTTACACACGTGAAGATTTCCTTATTACACGTAATCTATTCTTTCAAATAATATATGTAACTCTATTTTGATTTTGCACTGACTTCTGTGCGTAATTTCACAATGTCTATAATCCAAACAGTCACAGTTGCCTTAAAAAATGTATAAGCATGTATATTCCGTGATCTAAGGATTGTAAACATTTTTTAACACATCATAACAGACATAACAAAATTTTTGAAGTGGGTGTGGCACATCCGGGTTCATTTGAACTTTAGCTTAAATATTTCCAATTGCATTGTTTGCATTTGTCACCCTCGAAATTTTGCATAAAAATTTTACTACCGAATGTTAATACCTTTTAGTACCGAATGGTATCTGCGTCTTTTCACTACTGAATGTTATATGGTTTAAACGATTTTTTTATACGCCCACATGAAATTGGGGGCGTATATTGCCGGATGACGGATTTTGATGAAACTTGGTATGAGTCTTCGTAATCGCCCAAGGATAAACCCTATCGAAAATCAGAAAAATTGAAAAATATTTAGTATGAGTTATTCTCCTTGTCTTGAAAACGCGTTCAATTTTAGCTTGTAAACACTCTAGAAGGCACAATTCTTGATGGACTTTGACGAAACTTGGTGTGAGTGTTTGTAATCACCCACGGATAAACCTTATCGAAAATCATAAAAATTGGAAAATATTATTATTATTATTATTATTATTAGTTATTGCCCTTGTTCTTGAAAACGCGTCCAATTTTTAGTTCGTAAACACTCTAGAAGGCACATTTCTTGACGGATTTTGACGAAACTTGGCATGAGTGTTGGTTATCACCCAAGGATGAACCCTATTGAAAATCAGAAGAATCTAAAAATATTGAGTATGAGTTATTGCCCTTATTCTTGAAAACGCGTTCAATTTTTAGCTTGTAAACTCTCTAGAAGGCACAATTATTGACGGATTTTAACGAAATTTGGCTTGAGTGTTTGTTATCACCCAAGGATAAAGCCTTTTAAAAATCAGAAAAATTGAAAAATATTTAGTATGAGTTACTGCCCTTGATCTTGAAAACTCGTTCAATTTGTAGCTCATAAAAACTCTAGAAGGCATGATTCTTGCCGAATTTTGACAAAACGTGGTTTTATTATTCATTACCGCGCTGAAGATTGAATATTTGTCTTCTAGAGTTTTCACAAGCTAAAGATTGAACACGTTTTCAAGAACTAGGGCAATAACTCATACTCAATATTATTCAGTATCACCCTTCAAAAGAGTTCAAAAGAAGTGTATGACTGAAGGTTGAATATTTCGTACTGGTGATTGTTACTGTACTGCTAAATATTTATGTTCAAAATCAAAGCTAACAAGCTTGACTTGCTACACACACTGAAAAAAAGCTTGTGTTGAAACAAAACAAGTGTTGTGTCTTTATTACACAACACAAACTTGTGTTGCACGGTCTTCATCACAAGTCTTGTGTTCATCAACACAAGACTTGTGTTATAAACGTCTGTGGAAAAAACACTCAAACTTGTGTTAGAATTGAAAAAAAATGTGTGTTTTATACCCTCTCTTGTGTGTTGTTTGAAATGCTAAACATGTGTTTATTTACAACACAAGGATGTGTTAATATACTTGTTGCACACAAATCCTTGTGTTGTCTCTCCAGTTCAAAATGGCATAATTCCTTTCCCATGACATACACTTTCTTATGCATATAAATCAGTCACAAATTGAAAATAATACAAAACTCAATTGATTCCACCATACTTTAATAAAGCAATAAACATAATAACTTTTTAAAATCTACACCGTTTATAAATAATAAATGCTAGATACTACGGGGTTGATTTGAGTCTTGAAAATCTGTACTAGAAATGTACGGAAATCGCTTAATTCGTTCAAAAATATCTCAAACTAGGAATTTTACTCACTATTTCTATGTATGTCTTTTTCTATATAGCCTATCAAAGAGCATCTAAAAATGACGAGTCGGCGTTTTTACATTCAAACGCGGATAATTCTGAACACACATAGATTTGAAGGCTCAAATTTCGACGTTGAACTCGAAACACTAATACTGATTGGCTTAGCTATAAAATTCCAGTTTCTGAGATTAAAGTATAAGTATGATTGGTCAAAAAGAAATGGCGTGTGTTGTTTATGTTCCTGAAAAATACAAAAGATAATTTGAATGAGCTATGAAGGAAATAAAAGAGGGATTGTAGGAACCACAGCAGACGTCTGATTGCCGATTATCAAATTGACACTATTAGTGTCCCCGATAAGCAAAAAAATTCAGAATACTCTTTACAAGCCCTTTAAATAAAAAATTCTTCTATTTTTATACATTTTCTATATCTATGTGGCATAGTCTCACTGCAATACGTTCAAATTTGTAACTTTCAAATGCGGATAATTATGCACATGGGTTTGAAGACTATTGAAACTATTAGTGTCCCCGATAAGCAAAAAAATTTAAAATACTCTTTACAAGCCCTTTAAATAAAAAATTCTTCTATTTTTACATATTTTCTATATCTATGTGGCATAGTCTCACTGCAATACGTTCAAATTTGTAACTTTCAAATGCGGATAATTATGCACATGGGTTTGAAGACTCAAATTTCTACAGTGAACTGTGAACACTAGCCGATTGTTGATTAGAAGAATTACAAGAATTTCTGTTTCTGAGACTAACGTACGATTGGTTGAACGGATGGCGAACGTGCCCCTTTAACAAATTTACACTTTCCGAAACTTATCTACAAGATACTTCATAGCAGCATTGCAAGCCACTCTGTGACGCCCCATTGATTGTAGGTAATAACGTCACAAGGCACTTTAATGCCTTTTTTGCAACACAACCTGAAAGAAGAACATTTTGGTATTAGCTGAAATTATATAATGTTTATCCTAAAATATTCGACCTTAACTCTTTTAAGAAATGTGCACGAATGTATTCTGTCCGAGCAGATCCCGATTGCGACGCGTGCGCCTGGCTTAAACTGACAATCCAATATCAGCAATTCAATGAAACAATTTTAATTCACTTACCTAAAAATATCTGAATAACATCCATCCTACTGTCGCAAGATAGCAACCATAACATGACAATCCACATACAACTGGCACTGGCCGAGGCGTGAGAAAAATCCTTATTTACGGTAAAAATTCTCAAACTATGTCAGTGAAATTCACAAAATAGAGAAATCGACAACTATCTCAGTGGAGGTACCCAATGACCTTTTTTTATTAGTGTTCACGATCCATATATTACATAAGTCCACAAATTAAAAAGATGCCCATGATTTGCAAATAAACATCAGAATCTTTGGAAAACATTTCCAACATGGCTGACATTTTCTTCAAGATAACCAGTGAGCAATGCGCAATATGCTAGCGCCGCTTACGACAATTACAAAAATCAATTTTAATTAAAATCGACTAAAATCGAATTTTATATTAAAACCGATTTTGGAGAATAACACATTATTTAAGTTAAAATCTGATTCTATCAAATCAATTTTAGTGATTTTAAGTTAAGTTTTCGAGAATAAGGCCCCTCGTCATATATTTTCTTTCTCCATATTTTAGGTTCCGGGGAAGGGAGGGTTTGATTCTCCCAAATGTACAGTAGTATATGGGGTATTAGATTGGACGCACTTTCCCCCATTCCATTTCATTCCATGGGAAAATTGCATACCATACATTCCATCAATTTCCATCCCCAAAAAGACTTATTCACCCTGCATTTCATCATTAAATTAACTCATTTAAAAATAGGATGAGTTTAATTTTAAAACACGAACAAGCATAACACATGTGAATCTGTTTTAGCAACAGCTAAATTGCAGCATCTAAACACCACCCCTATCAAGCCCGACAGCACCTGTCTTAGGTTGTTCTCCCTTCTGGAGAATCTTACCCGTCATTGGTTAACTGTCGCGTTACTTGATGACGCTGTATATCAATTATCATAGCTGTTGTCTGCTTCTAATATTGAACTTTCATTTCCTTTTTCTTGGCCAATTCTACAGAGATCGAAAAGTAATCGAAAATTCTGTAGAATAAACAGAAGGATATCTGTTGTTTTTTTGTCAGTACCTTTCATATACCCTCTCCCCTTTTAGGTCAATTCTCAGAGCGAAAAGTATTCGAAAGTCTCGGAGAAATTAACAAGGGGAATACCACTACAAGAAGTTGATTAGATGAGATTATATGATGAGATTATATGATGAGTCATATAAAATTGAGCATTGAACTTTCATTTCCTTTTTATTGGCCAATTCTACAGAGTAATTCTGAAGAATAAACAGAAAGGTATTCTGTTGTTTTTGTCAACACCTTCAATTTCATATTATGATAAATGAATCTGTAGTGGTAGTATATGAATCAATCACATAAGGAAGTAAAAACGGTATTGTTGACTATATAGGTCATAACACTCATAAATCATCGCAAAAAAGGCAAATAATCTGTCCAACATCTTGAACTATCAAAAAAACTTAATTAGAATCCTATAATCCCTTCATTAGATAGAATAATTAACGAAAAATAACAGAGCAAAATAAAAATCCCCTTACATACAAAATAACTTCCTTGATTGCTTAACATCCGGTTTTAACAGAGTTATTAATAAGAGTCTTTATGAGTCTCTTTTTCTAGAAACTTCTATAAGAGAGATAACCCTTGTTTGAAAAAACAAACCACAATTTCTACTCAAATTTTAAACTTTAAAAAGGGCAAATAAAAATTACATACTAGATCCAATCTTAAAATTATACGATCCGATTCGTTACTCATTTAACAAGAAAAAAGAGCCATTGACGATTACCAATCTGAATATGGAGGAAGTGTAAATGGTAAAAACAATATTGAATTCGAAGGTAATTTGAATCTGAACAAAATAAAATTGATATTGAGAAATAAGAGTCAAGTTGATTTCAATGTAGAAAATTCATTAAATACTTCACTAGGCTTTGATAAAAAAAAATATACAAGGAATCAACATTAGCACCACACAAAGCTAATATCGAGAATGATATTGATGTCATTAATATTCACTCCAATAAACGGTGGATTTTTCAACAAATACACACGTCAGATTATCTATAATCCAGCATTCCAACATTCACTGTACCGATTGGATATATTATAGAGAAACCATTTCAAACAATATATTTACCACTTAATTCCTTTATGATTAAAGATATAAATCTGGAAATCAAAGATGGTAAAAATAGGTTTATTGATTTTGGAAACGAGGAAATTGTTATTCAACTTCATTTAAAACAAAAGAACGAACTCTTCATTCTCTTCTTGAATAGTTAGGTAATCGAAATCATCAAATTCATAGTTGTCATCCATGTTCAATTCTTTTCCGTCGTTGTAAGGATACATAATTCCTTTATCATCCGGTGCTTTTCTCTTAACGAGATTTAGATAACTTCTAAAAACTTTCTTTTGTTTATCATCATCCTTTGGAATAACTATTCCATAGGTGAAACTCTTTTCCCATCTTTTCTTAAATTCATTCGTCACATCATGTCCGCTAGGTAATTGAATATAATCTTCTACGTTTTCTTTTAGAATACCATCGGGAGTTAGAATGATATTATATTTGACTTTTGGCGCTAAATATAAACCATATATAATTCCACCATCACCGTAATCATTCTTTCCTTTACAGTAATCATTTTCAGATACCATCCCAGCTTCATTTCATTTATCCAAATTGCTAGATGACATGTATAAACTGTCAGTATCTGTATAGTATATTCCCTTACTATGCATATCTCCCATACTAACTTTGTACCATGATGCCCATAAACAACAAATAATTATTTACATGTTTATTGTTTTAGCGTTATCGAACAACCGTACAAAACCAGTCAAATTACAAATTCATTACTGAAGAATATAAATTCGTCTTACTAAACATATATCAAGATATAAACATATATCATCACTCATATTACAAATAAACCTTTGATCACTGGATCTAAATGCCACCCAGGAAAAACTGATCTTTTTAATCAGAAACCTGTGCTCATGCGTAATGCAAAAAGACCCTACAAAGTTAGCGTTGAGCGAACGCCTATCTATAGGAATACCCAACATGATTATTCCTGAATATTAACTAAATATATACATGAAACATTACAAAATAACTTGACACATTCTTAATACAAATTAATACACCTATAAAACAAAACGTTGAACAAACGATTGTCACCTGTCCTGGGCCCGTCGCTCCTATGGGAAACGTCTCACTCAAGCTGTAATCTCCAAATTCTACCAAACAATCAACGAAACAAAAACCAGAGTAACCATATCTCTACCAACTGAAATGGACACTACACCTGCACCATCTAGAGCCACCACGCTGCCGAACCAAACCCCTAAACGAGCCCGAAGTTCACCTACTCCTATTCCAGCAGACATAGGTAAACGCTCTCGTAGAGAGGGCACACCCCTTCTCTTTTCACTTTCAGACTCGTCTTCCCCTTCCACACCATCTGAATCTTCACCACGTGATCCAGGATCCGCCAACCTTTCTTCCTTGTGCGTTTTTGGACCAGCAAACCACCCCTCAGTCTCCATCCAAGTCGAGACGTGTATCCAGACCTTCCCCTCCTCGAACCAGATCCCAGTCCGTTCCCAATGCTACAATTCTAACAACTACAAAACCAGTACCAATCACACCGTCGACGACCATTATATCCGCTACCAAACCGTATTATCACCAAACCAAGGACAAATCATTATGGAAACTACCTGCTCTAAAGAAATCTACCCTAATAATTGGATCATCTAACCTGAATCGAATTACCAAAACCAGTTCAGACACCGAAATACATTCTTACCCCGGTGTCCAAATCCATCACATACAGTCAATCCTGGAATCATACGACCATGATCCCAAACCTACTACCATTATTCTTCATGTAGGCCTCAACAACCGTGATCAGATACCAAAGACCTCCTTTAACCAAGCCCAGAAATTAATCGCCACAGCCAACAAAACCTTCCCAAACTCCAAGATCCTCTTCACATGTATACCCATTTCAAATAAAATCTCGAAGAAAGCACAACAGAACCTCAGCATTCTCAACAACATGATGATGGAGTCCAGTATCAACAGCACAACAATCTTACCACCCTACCAAGAAGAATTCGAAACAGTTGATAATCTTCATTGGTCTCCAGAAACAGAAAACAGCATCTATTTGTTTTTGATACACCAGTTTCAAGCATCGAGTAAGTCTTTAAACTAATTACTCGGGATAAAAATACTGAGAGGCCACCGCTAGGCCAAACTGTAGTTAACTTGAGCCGCAAAATTCTCACACCCCTTCAGCATTCAATCTTAGACCGTGGACTTAAGTTTATTCCCACACCAAAGATAGCTAACTTGAATTATCTCCGACCATCCATTGAACGATTTCAACGAAATCTTAGCTGCACATATTTTTTTCGAAACCACCCCCAACGTGGTGCTAGAACAATGTTTATTCCTAAATCCACGTGGACACACCCTCAGGCCGCCATCCACCCTGAAATATTGAAAGCATTTGCGAGTATGAATAGCCAAACAGTGAACCTTTCCATAACACAAGAAAAGCCTAATCTCACACGAGTGGAACGTGAAGTGTTAAACTTACTTAAGAAAGACGATAGCATTGTTATTAAAAAGAGTGACAAAGGTTCATGTTGTATCATTCTGAATAGGGAGGATTACGTTTCAGAAGCAGAGAATCAACTGAATAATCCTAAACATTATGCCATTTTACCGAAACCAATTTTCAAAGAAACTGCTAACATGATTAATAATATTCTTGCCGATTTAGTCAAAACTAGTTATCTCAAACAGAAACAATATGACTATCTGTCTGCCAAACCTGATTGTCGCGAGAGACATTTGTACACTTTGCCTAAAATCCATAAGAATCCAACCAAGGAGTGGTTTATCTCGAATAAAATCCCTAAAGGCCGCCCGATTATATCTGACTGTGGTAGTGAGTCATATGCAGTGTCAGAATACATTGATCATTTCTTACTACCTCTAGCATGCCAACATCGCGCCTACCTTAAAGACACAACCGATTTTGTCAATAAAATAAAAAATCTTCGAGTTCCCTCTAATGCTATTTTAATTTCTATCGACGTTTCTTCTATGTATACCAATATCGATAACACTACTGGTTTAACGGCAGTTCGTAAAGCTTTTAATAGAAACCCAGATCCAAACAGACCCGACGATGCAATTCTACAACTTTTAGAGATTTGTCTTAGTCGAAACGATTTCACATTTAATGGTAAAACATATTTACAAACTTCAGGGACAACAATGGGCAAACGATTCGCCCCTTCGTACGCAAACCTTTTCATGGCAGAGTGGGAACGTGAGGTGTTGCCCCTCTGTCCATTTGACCCACTTTTTTACGGACGCTTTTTGGATGAAATTTTTATGGCTTGGACTTATTCTATCGAACAGTTTTGGGAATTCTTTGAAATTCTCAACAACCACCATCCTTCTATCAAACTAACCGCAAACGTGAGTGACAAAAGCATAGACTTTCTCGATACCACAGTCTTTAAGGGAGATTCCATAGCAGAAACAAATAAACTGGATATTAAAGTGTATTTCAAAGAAACTGATACTCATCAACTCTTGCACAAGAGCTCCTTTCACCCAAAACATATCTTTTCTGGTATAATTAAGTCACAAGTTTTACGATTTCATCGAATTTGTACAAGATCGTCTGATTTCAACCAAGCCTGTACGATTGTTTTCTCAAAACTGAAAGAGCGTGGGTACTCTAAACATAAAAAATTCCACACAGATAGCAGCTAAAAACAGACTTTATGCCGAAGTACCTCCAGGTTTAAGAAGTTCTCCATGTTTGTCCAGTAGATGCAAAACATGTCCCTTTATATCAGAAACTCATTATTTTGTAAGCAACTCTACGAATAAAAGGTACCCGATCCAGGAACATCTAACATGTGAACATTCGAATGTAATATATTTAATTTCATGCAAGAAATGCCCCAAACAATATGTAGGAGAAACTAAGAATAATTTACGAACTCGCCTTAATGCTCATAGGTCAGACATCAAATTAAAGAAAGACAAGCCTGTTTCTAATCATTTCAACCTCGACGACCATTCAATAGACGATCTCACCCTAATCCCAATTGAGCGTATAGAAATTGACTTGCCCGAAGATGAAACTACCAAATTCCGTCAATCTAGGGAGGCCCATTGGATTGAGACATTGAATACAGCAAGACCTATAGGACTAAATATTCATCATAATGTAGGCATAGCACCCTTTGTTGTCCCGTTTAATACAACCAGCAATCGAGCAAGCAAGATAGTTCATGCCCACTATAAGAGCCTTCAAGAGAAATTCCCCCATGTCTATAAGTAGAAACTGATAGTTGCATATTCAAAAAATAAGAACTTAAATGATAATATTGTTCATAGTAAACTAAAAACAATCAGTACATAACAGATACTATACTTCTCGCCCATCGGGCGAGTTATTTTTTCTAATTTCAGATCAGAATAAGAACAGAAGAAAACCCAATATCAAGACCCTTAATCCTAATTTCTAAATAAAGTGTCTGCTCCACCCTAGGCCTGTACATTTGGGAGAATCAAACCCTCCCTCCCCCGAAAACTAATTGAGTACACTTCAGCGACACACTTACTCTAACCAAACATTTGGGCGATACTTCTCCTATGGTAAATTAATTTTCGTCTAATTCATCAAACTAAAACGACAAATAATTATATTTCCCTTACTATGCATATCTCCCGTACTAACTATGTACCATAATGCCCATAAACAACAAATAACTATTTACATGTTTATTGTTTTGGCGTTAGCGAACACTGATGAAATTAAAAGTACGGGCATCAGGAAACGCACATTACTGAAATCGTTAGAACACACATCGTACATTATAAACCTAAATTTAAAGAAACAGAAAGCATTTCACTTAATGCATCTTTCATATAACCATCTTTGGCACATTCACTAACCCATCTACCATGCCGTTTGAATAATCGATCCGCTAACCCTTTATTTGCTTCGGCTGTAGCACCACCAGATCTCAAGGAGTGTAAACAATATTGACTAATATCTTCAACATGCGGCTTAAAAGCATCAATAAATAATTCTCTTAAAGTAGTATAAGACATATGCTTAGCATCCTTTCTTACTTTATAACCGTTTTTAACAGCCGTCAAATTTCAACAAATATAATAATCACTGTCTTCAGTAATATTGGCCCAGGAAAAATAATATTGCAAATTAACTACCGGACATAACATTGTACCGGTTTTAGATATCAATATCCAAGAACCATCGCTATATTTATCAGTTTTGCTGGTTTCCAGAAAAATAGCTAAATAAGTATCATTAATTACAATATCAGAACGCTTAATATTCAAAAGCTCAACACTGCGTAAAAATCCTGCATATGATAATAAACATAAAGCAATGATACGTTGATTTTTCAAATTATTAAAGGAAAACAATCTCTTATACATGTCTGTCAACATTTGAACAGTTACTGGCCTTTTCTTAACAATAGGTCTAGATAAACGTCTTTTTGCAGATTCTGAAATATTTTTAACTAACAAAAAATCAGTAGGAGAATTTAAATTGAACAAATCATGAATCCATTTCACGCTATAAAAGGCGTTAGACACAGGACTGGGCGAATTAGCTGTTTGTATAAGAGACACTAAATATAAAGCAAAATGGAAAGCTTTAGCGGGAAAAGTGTCCTCTACTCTCAAATTGTTAGCTACAGCCCAACATTTCCAACGTTGGAAACCCAAAGAATAAGATTTAAAAGTATTCATAGCTCTAGATGATTTCAATAACTCAGGAATAAGAATCACTTTATCCGCCAAAACTTCCGGTAGCTCTTCAATATCATGTGAATTATGCTGGAAAAACAAACGTAAACACAACAATTATCATATATTAACATACACGATAGCGTATCTATAACACCAACTACACATATTCTAAAGACTTGTCAGCCTCAGCAATTCTAATGGCAGCCACGCCCAAAAAGCTCAAACAAAAGAACAATTCAAAGCTAACATTCTGAATTTCAGATCTTCATTTCCGAACATACCAAATCGTGTCCTAGACACGGTATAAAATTGCTTTGCAATAGGCA
Organism: Lottia gigantea; assembly: GCF_000327385.1. Lineage (NCBI taxonomy): Eukaryota > Metazoa > Mollusca > Gastropoda > Lottiidae > Lottia > Lottia gigantea. The sequence continues at coordinate 27,706 of NW_008707106.1, read as the reverse complement.
AATCAATCCAATCCACAATACTGTCTATAAAATTGCCATTCGATTGTACAATAAGAGGCCAAAAGTTAGCCGAAAACCATGCCGGTATGATAAGGATACCATTCGTCTTAAAATGCTGCATTTGTTTAATCACTCTAGTAATCAAAATGACTGGTGGTACAAACAAACCAAATCCAATACTCCAATCATGAGTAAAAGCGTCTATTCCAGACGAACCTTCATTCCAAAACCTGGTATAAAATATATCACATTTAGCATTGTATTGAGATGCAAACCAATCAACATCGGCTTTTCCCCATCTAGCTTCTAGAATGTCTAAACTATAATTAGAAATGCCCTAGTCATCTTTGTCTATAATTTTAGATAAAAAATCGGCTTTCTCATTTAAAGATCTTGGAATCCAATCAACTTCTAATACTATACTATTTTGAAAACAAAAAGAAACTAGAGCCACACGTGGCACAGAGTGGGACTTTGCAAATGTAGCAAAATGCAAAAGACCCCGAAAAAATCAACCTTCCACGATAATTAGATCAAGCGCAAGAACAGTCTAAAGTTGAGAAATTTTCCTTTTTTTAGAAGATTTTAATACCGGAAGTGGACGTCAGACCTCACAAATGAAAGTATCAGCAGATAGCCGAGGTCAATGACCTTTGAACTTGTAAAGGAGAAGGCCTAAAAAGGTCAAGATCAAGAGATATACGCCATTAAAATTTCAAATTGCTAACGACTATCAAACCAGAAGTTGACTTAGGACAGCAAGTATAAATAGATAGCCAATGCCAATGACGTTTGATCCTACAAAGGTCAAGGTCAACAAAGGTCAAGGTCAAAAATTGAAAATTTTGAATTTCCAAAACCTGTTCCTTTTTTTGAACCATGAAGCGGAAACAGCCCTGTCTTCCATCGACCTCTACCACCTACCAATCGCCGACCACCAACCAACCCATCCAGCTATATCCCACCCCATCGCCGACGTACCTACAACACAGCCTACCAATCAAGAGGTAACCATCGACCTGACCAACAACAGAAACGACTACCAGCCCACCGACGCCAACCAGTCCCCACTCATAAGGAGGAAGAACCCTTTGTGAAGGTGTTCT
>NW_008707106.1:24433-26550 GCF_000327385.1 Lottia gigantea | reverse complement strand
TTCATAGAAAAGGTCATAAGATATACATACACGAAGATCAAGAAGACACAAATATGGTAAAACTAAACTCAAATTTGAAAAAATCACGAATTTCAATTTTGCTTTAAAAAAGCAATTGTTCTATATCTATGTAAAGTGCATGAGAAGCACATTAGAAAACCGAAAAAATTAACCCTCTAGGTTAATTAGGTCACGTGCTAGAGCAGTCCAAAGTTGCGAATTTGGCTTTTTACGGATAGCTATAAAACCGGAAGTACATGTCGGAGGTCAAAGGTCAAAGTATCAAATGATAGCCAAGGTCAATGATCTTTGACCCTATAAAGGTCAAGGTCATCAAAGGTCAAGGTCACGAGATATACGCCATCAAATATTGAAAAAATTCAATCGCAAATTGCAAAAAAGCAAAATCGAAATTCAAAAATCGGCTTCCTGCGATCTCTCTTAATTTTTATGTTCTTTCATTTGACACCAAAATTTTGAAATTCGGTTCAGCCAAATTGGCTGAATAAAAATCGAAGAGTTTCAGGGAAATCAAAATGGCGGCCAAAGTTTCACGTCTGTTCCGGATTTTTTTTTCTTCGTTTTTTTGTCATAACTTTGTCTATCTATCAGCATAAATTTTTTTGTCCTATACAAATTACACCGGAAGATATTCAACCGGAAGTGAACATCGATTTCCTGTTTAAACCGGAAGTGAAATTGAAAATTTTACTGTACCATTTTGTTTACTTTCTTAAACTGTCTTTGCTCAATTTTTTTCAGATTAATCAGACAAAAAGCAAAAAAAATGAAAAAAATGCAAAATTTGGCAAAAAAAATGTCTGCTACAAATTTTCGAATTATGAAATTTTGAAACTGCTATTCTTTCAGATTTTGCCAGTAGATTCCAAAAATGTAAACCCAAAGAAAATCGACCGAAAAATACGACTTCTAGAGCCGATTAACTATTCTTGCACATATTGAACTGTGGCACTTCCGGTTTTGCAAAAAAGATCCAAAATATATTTATGCACATCGTCGCCTATATCTAAGGTTCGTGAATGTTGAATGGTTGCTGCAACTATTGTAGTCTAAGCTCAGGAAGGTGTGTAAATTTCGAAAAAAAAAAAAAATCGATAACAAACTGGGACTTTGCCGTAGCAAAGTCCCACAACTAGAGCCACTCGTGGCACAGAGTGGGACTTTGCAAATGTAGCAAAATGCAAAAGAACCTGAAAAAATCAACCTTCCACGATAATTAGATCAAGCGCAAGAACGGTGTAAAGTTGAGAAATTTTCATTTTTTAGAAGATTGTAATACCGCAAGTGGACGTCAGACCTCACAAATGAAAGTATCAGCAGATAGCCAAGGTCAATGACCTTTGATCTTGTAAAGGAGAAGGTCTAAAAAGGTCAAGATCAAGAGATATACGCCATCAAAATTTCAAATTGCTAACGACTATAAAACCGGAAGTTGACATAGGACGGCAAATATAAGAGTATAAATAGATAGCCAATGCCAATGACGTTTGATGTTAGAAAGGTCAAGGTCAACAAAGGTCAAGGTCAAAAATTGAAAATTTTTAAATTCCAAAACCTGTTCCTTTTTTTGAACTATGAAGCAAAAACAATTGAAATTCTAAGACAAAGTGGCTCAATATAAGAGGTAATTGTATGCAAAGTTCCATTTTGAACAAACGTATACTTTGCGAGTTATGCCCCTGGCCAAAAATGTCAATAATGAGTAATTTAACCCGGATGTGCCAGGCCCACTTCAATTTTTTTTGCATAGGTTAATTGATATTCAGAATGTTACGTTATGTTCGAAATGTAAAGCTCGTACATAATATAGGTCAAAAGATATAGGTCAACAAACGTCAACAAAGGTCAAAATCGAATAATGAAAAAATCTAAATGTTAAAACCCGTTCCTTTTTTGGAACTATAAGGCTGAAACAACTGAGCTGTTAACACAAACTGGCCAAAAGGATGAGGTAATTGTGTGCAAAGTCCCTTTTTGAACAAACGCATCCTATGCGAGTTATGCCCCTGCCTCTAAATGTAAACAATTAGTAATTCATCCCGGATGTGCCACGCCCACATAAGTTTTTTTGTCATAGGTGAATTCATATTCAAAGT
>NW_008707106.1:23019-24025 GCF_000327385.1 Lottia gigantea | reverse complement strand
TGCCAGTAGATTCCAAAAATGCAACCCAAAGAAAATCGACCGAAAAATACGACTTCTAGAGCCGATTATCTATTCTTGCATATATTGAACTGTGGCACTTCCGGTTTTGCAAAAAAGATCCAAAATATATTTATGCACATCGTCGCCTATATCTAAGGTTCGTGAATGTTGAATGGTTGCTGCAACTATTGTAGTCTAAGCTCAGGAAGGTGTGTAAAAATCGAAAAAAAAAAAAAAAAAAAAGAATTGACAATTCGATAACAAACTGGGACTTTGCTGAAAGCAAAGTCCCACAACTAGAGCCACTCGTGGCACAGAGTGGGACTTTGCAAATGTAGCAAATTGCAAAAGACCCCGAAAAAATCAACCTTTCACGATAATTAGATCATGTGCAAGAACAGTCTAAAGTTGAGAAATTTTCATTTTTTAGAAGATTCTAATACCGGAAGTAGACGTCAGACCTCACAAATGAAAGTATCAGCAGATAGCCAAGATCAATGACCTTTGATCTTGTAAAGGAGAAGGTCTAAAAAGGTCAAGATCAAGAGATATACGCCATTAAAATTTCAAATTGCTAACGACTATAAAACCAGAAGTTGACTTAGAACAGCAAATATAAAAGTATAAATAGATAGCCAATGCCAATGACGTTTGATCCTACAAAGGTCAAGGTCAACAAAGGTTAAGGTCAAAAATTGAAAATTTTGAATTTCCAAAACCTGTTCCTTTTTTTGAACTATGAAGCGGAAACAACCAAAATTCTAAGACAAAGTGGCTTAAAATATGAGGTAATTGTGTAAAAAGTTCCATTTTGAACAAATGTATACTTTGCGAGTTATGCACCTTGCTAAAAATGTCAATAATGAGTAATTTACCCCGAAAGTGCCACGCCCAACTCAATTTTTTTTGAATAAGTTAGTCAATATTCAAAATGTTACGTTATGTTCCAAATGTCAAGTTCCTACATAATAGAGGTCAAAAGATATAGGTCAACAAAAGTCAAAAA
>NW_008707106.1:20579-21624 GCF_000327385.1 Lottia gigantea | reverse complement strand
GGTCAAAAAAGGTCAAGGTCAAAAATTGAAAATTTTGAATTTTCAAAACCTGTTCCTTTTTTTGAACTATAAAGCTGAAACAATCGAACTTCTAAGACAACGTGGCTCAACGGATGAAGTAATTGTATGCAAAGTTCCATTTTGAACAAATGTATACGTTGCGAGTTAAGTCCCTTGTCAAAATTGTCAATAATGAGTAATTTAACCCGGATGTGCTACGCCCACCTCAATTTCTTTTGCATAGGTTAATTGATATTCTGAATGTTATGTAGTATCCCAAATTTAAAGCTTCTACATCATACAGGTCAAAAGATATAGGTCAACAAGAGTCAATAAAGGTCAAAATAGAAAATTGAAAATATGGAAATTTCAAAACCCGTTCCTTTTTTGGAACTATAAAGCTGAAACAATTGACCTATTAACACAAACTGGCCAAAATAATGAGGTAATTGTGTGCAAAGTTCCTTTTTGAACAAATGTATCCAATGCGAGTTATGCCCCTTTCCCAAAATGTAAACAATTAGTAATTCCACCCGGATGTGCCACGCCCACCTCAACTTTTTTTGTCATAGGTTAATTCATATTCAAATTGTCTTGTTGTGTTCCACGTTTCAAAGTTCTACATAAAATAGGTCATAAGATATATACACACCAAGCTCAAAGAAACAGAAATATTGTAAAAAAAACTCAAATTTGAAAAATTCACGAATTTCAATTTTGCTTTAAAAAAACGATTGTTATAATTCACTTGAAAGAACATGAAAAGCACATTAAGAATCCGAAAAAATTAACCCTCTAGGTTAATTAGGTCACGTGCTAGAGCAGTCCAAAGTTGCCAATTTGGCTGTTTTCGGAAAGCTATAAAACCGGAAGTACATGTCGGAGGTCAAATGTCAAAGTATTAACTGATAGCTAAGGTCAATGACCTTTGACCTTATAAAGGTCAAAGTCATCAAAGTTCAAGATCACGAGATATGACCCTTCAAACTTTGAAAAAATTCAACCGGATGTTGCAAAAAAGCAAAATTGAGAATCGAAAAACGGC
>NW_008707106.1:9419-10315 GCF_000327385.1 Lottia gigantea | reverse complement strand
AATTTGAGCATATCAACTTTTACCCTGAGGCCCCATTTTGAGTTTTACAAAAGTGTGTTTTTTCAATATGGCGGCCAAAGTATCACTTCCGGTCTGGATTTTATTTTCTTCGTTTTTTTGTATTAGCATTTACTTACGATCAGCATAAATTTCGTTGACCTATTTCAATTACACCGGAAGTTATTCGACCGGAAGTGGATTGTACTTTCAATTGATTCCCCGTTTAAAACCGGAAGTAAAGTCAAATATTTGACAACTACATATTATTTGCTTTAGTGATGTCCCTTTGCATATTATATTTCAGATCAATCGATGCAAAAGCAAAAAAGTTGCAAAAAAATTGAAAAATTTGATCGAAAAAAGTGAGCGACGAATTTTCGAATTTCGTAATTTTTCAAGTGCTATCAGGTCAGAAATTACAGGTAGATTGTAAAAATGAAAACCCGAAGAAAATCGATGCAAAAATACGCCTTCTAGAGCCGATTTTCGACTATTTCCACATGTTGAACTGTGGCACTTCCGGTTTTGCAAAAATGTTCCAATATATATTTAAGGAACACGTTGCCACTACAGAAGGTCTAGAGAAGTTGAATGGTTGCTGCAACTATTGTAGTCTAAGCTCAGGAAGGTGTGTAAATTTCGAAAAAAAAAAAAAAAAAAAAAAAAAAAAAAAAGAATGGACATTTCGATAACAAACTGGGACTTTGCTGAAAGCAAAGTCCCACAAAAAAAAAAGAATGGACATTTCGATAACAAACTGGGACTTTGCTGAAAGCAAAGTCCCACAACTAGAGCCACTCGTGGCACAGAGTGGGACTTTGCAAATGTTGCAAAATGCAAAAGACCCTGAAAAAATTCAACCTTCGACGATAATTAGATCAAGCGCAAGAACAGTG
>NW_008707106.1:8213-9369 GCF_000327385.1 Lottia gigantea | reverse complement strand
GCCACTACAGAAGGTCTAGAGAAGTTGAATGGTTGCTGCAACTACTGCAGTCTAGGCTCAGGAAGGTGTGTAAATTTCGAAAAAAAAAAAAAAAAAAAAAAAAAAAAAAAAAAAAAAAAAAAAAAGAATGGACATTTCGATAACAAACTGGGACTTTGCTGAAAGCAAAGTCCCACAACTAGAGCCACTCGTGGCACAGAGTGGGACTTTGCAAATGTAGCAAATTGCAAAAGACCCCGAAAAAATCATCCTTCCATGATAATTAGATCAATCGCAAAAACAGTCTAAAGTTGAGAAATTTTCATTTTTTAGAAGATTCTAATACCGGAAGTAGACGTCAGACCTCACAAATGAAAGTATCAGCAGATAGCCAAGGTCAATGACCTTTGATTTTGTAAAGGAGAAGGTCTAAAAAGGTCAAGATCAAGAGATATATGCCATCAAAATTTCAAATTGCTAACGACTATAAAACCGGAAGTTGACATAGGACGGCAAATATAAAAGTATAAATAGATAGCCAATGCCAATGACGTTTGATGTTAGAAAGGTCAAGGTCAACAAAGGTCAAGGTCAAAAATTGAAAATTTTGAATTTCCAAAACCTGTTCCTTTTTTTGAACTATGAAGCGGAAACAACCAAAATTCTAAGACAAAGTGACTCAAAATATGAGGTAATTGTGTTAAAAGTTCCATTTTGAACAAATGTATACTTTGCGAGTTATGCCCCTGGCCAAAAATGTCAATAATGAGTAATTTAACCCGGAAATGCCACGCCCAACTCAATTTTTTTTGAATAAGTTAATCAATATTCAAAATGTTACGTTATGTTCCAAATGTCAAGTTCCTACATAATAGAGGTCAAAAGATATAGGTCAACAAAAGTCAACAAAGGTCAAAATCGAAAAATGAAAAAATCCAAATGTTAAAACCCGTTCCTTTTTTGGAACTATAAGGCTGAAACAACTGAGCTGTTAACACAAACTGGCCAAAAGGATGAGGTAATTGTGTGCAAAGTCCCTTTTTGAACAAACGCATCCTATGCGAGTTATGCCCCTGCCTCTAAAGGTAAACAATTAGTAATTCAACCCGGATGTGCATTTTTCAAGTGCTATCAGGTCAGAAATTACAGGTAGATTGTAAAAATGAAACCCGAAGAA
>NW_008707106.1:0-2364 GCF_000327385.1 Lottia gigantea | reverse complement strand
CAATTTGAAAAAATCACCATTTCAATTTTGCTTTAAAAAAGCAATTGTTCTATATCTATGTAAAGTGCATGAAAAGCACATTAGGAAACCGAAAAAATTAACCCTCTAGGTTAATTAGGTCACGTGCTAGAGCAGTCCAAAGTTGCGAATTTGGCTTTTTACAGATAGCTATAAAACCGGAAGTACATGTAGGAGGTCAAAGGTCAAAGTATCAAATGATAGCCAAGGTCAATGACCTTTGACCCTATAAAGGTCAAGGTCATCAAAGGTCAAGGTCACGAGATATACGCCATCAAATATTGAAAAAATTCAATCGCAAATTGCAAAAAAGCAAAAGCGAAATTCAAAAATCGGCTTCCTGCGATCTCTCTTAATTTTTATGTTCTTTCATTTGACACCAAAATTTTGAAATTCGGTTGTGCCAAATTGGCTGAATAAAAATCGAAGAGTTTCAGGGAAATCAAAATGGCGGCCAAAGTTTCACGTCTGTTCCGGATTTTTTTTTCTTCGTTTTTTTGTCATAACTTTGTCTATCTATCAGCATAAATTTTTTTGTCCTATACAAATTACACCGGAAGATATTCAACCGGAAGTGAACATCGATTTCCTGTTTAAACCGGAAGTGAAATTGAAATTTTTACTGTACCATTTTGTTTACTTTCTTAAACTGTCTTTGCTCAATTTTTTTCAGATTAATCAGACAAAAAGCAAAAAAAATGAAAAAAATGCAAAATTTGGCAAAAAAAATGTCTGCAACAAATTTTCGAATTTTGAAATTTTTAAACTGCTATTCTTTCAGATTTTGCCAGTAGATTCCAAAAATGCAAACCCAAAGAAAAATCGACCGAAAATTACGACTTCTAGAGCCGATTAACTATTCTTGCACATACTGAACTGTGGCACTTCCGGTTATGCAAAAAAGATCCAAAATATATTTATGCACATCGTCGCCTATATCTAAGGTTCGTGAATGTTGAATGGTTGCTGCAACTATTGTAGTCTAAGCTCAGGAAGGTGTGTAACAAATGTAGCAAATTGCAAAAGACCCCGAAAAAATCAACCTTCCACGATAATTCGATCATGTGCAAGAACAGTCTAAAGTTGAGAAATTTTCATTTTTTAGAAGATTCTAATACCGGAAGTACACGTCAGACCTCACAAATGAAAGTATCAGCAGATAGCCAATGCCAATGACGTTTGATCCTACAAAGGTCAAGGTCAACAAAGGTCAAGGTCAAAAATTGAAAATTTTCAATTTCCAAAACCTGTTCCTTTTTTTGAACTATGAAGCGGAAACAACCGAACTTCTAAGACAAAGTGGCTCAAAACATGAGGTAATTGTATGCAAAGTTCCATTTTGAACAAACGTATACTTTGCGAGTTATGCCCTTGGCTAAAACTGTCAATAATGAGTAATTTAACCCGGATGTGCCACGCCCACCTCATTTATTTGATATAATCTAATTAATATTCAAAATGTTATGTCGTGTATCAAATGCCAAGGTTATACATAATACAGCTAAAAAGATATAGGTCAACAAAAGTCAACAAAGGTCAAAATCGAAAATTGAAAATATCCAAATGTTAAAACCCGTTCCTTTTTTGGAACTATAAAGCTGAAACAACTGAGCTGTTAACACAAACTGGCCAAAAGGATGATGTAATTGTGTGCAAAGTTCCTTTTTGAACAAATGTATTCTATGCAAGTTATGCCCCTTCCCAAAAATGTAAACATTTAGTAATTCAACCCGGATGTGCCACGCCCACATCAATTTATTTGTCATAGGTGAATTCATATTCAAAGTGTCTAGATGTATTCCAAATTTCAAGGTTCTACATCAAATAGGTCATAAGATATACATACACCAAGTTCAAAGAGACACAAATATTGTAAAAAAAACCCTCAAATTTGAAAAAAATTACGAATTTCAATTTTGCTGTAAAAAAAAGATTGTTATATATCAATGTAAGGTGCGTGAGAAGCACATTAGGAAACCGAAAAAATTAATCCTCTAAGTTAATTATGTCACGTGCTACAGCAGTCCAAAGTTGCGTATTTGTTTTTTTCGGACAGCTATAAAACCGGAAGTACATGTCGGAGGTCAAATGTCAAATTATCAAATGATAGCCAAGGTCAATGACCTTTGACCCTGTAAAGGTCAAGGTCACCAAAGGTCAAGGTCACGAGATATCACTCATGAAACTTTCAAAATGCATACGACTACAAAACCGGAAGCTTACGTCCAACATCAAATATGAAAGTATAAATAGATAACCAAGGTTAATGACCATTGACCCTACAAACGTTAAGGTCATCAAAGGTCAATGTCAAAAAATGAAAATATGAAAATTCTAAAAACCCGT
>NW_008707105.1:0-1290 GCF_000327385.1 Lottia gigantea | reverse complement strand
GTGTTACACATGGTACAAGTTATTAGATTTTGAGAAGTTTAAATATTTGGCATACTTTTTTGACATGCAGGGCAATTTTGTTTAACTGAGAAGCGGGCTGATATGATAGTACCAGTTATACTTTCAGATTTGTTTACAGTAAAGGAGGGTGGAATTTTAAATTCCTCGTTAATTGGATTAATCATTGTTTCTCTTGTGGAGGTCAATTTGACAAAATTCATAATATATTAGTATTATTTATAATGCAATAAACCTGTTATTTGAATGGTGTTTTTATATGTTTTCAATGGAAACAGAAAGTATTTAATACCAAAACATATATAACAAAAAAAAAAAACTAATGAAATGCATTAATTAGACACAATATTGTTACTGTGAATTATATATTTATTTCTATATTGTACTGCTGCAACATTCTGAATATCAAATTTATGAATGTTACTTGTCAACATGTAGTTATATAAGCTGTTTCATAAAGAACTTTATTAAAAAAAGATAAAAAAAACTGGCTATTAGTATACATACATGTATTTACAAAATCGCAATGGTTTTTCATAGCTTTATAGTGGATATTGAAATAGTACGTGCTGTTGTATGAAACAAAAGATGTTCTTGTTTTTGTTATAAGAAAAACTTGAAAAAACTCAGCGACTATTTCTCTATATTTATTTTTATATTGTACTGGTGCAACATTCTGAATATCAAATTTATGAATGTTACTTGTCAACATGTAGTTATATAAGCTTTGTCATAAAAAAACTTAAGAAAAAGCTAACAATCTGGCTATTAGTATGCTGTTGTAACAAACAAAAGATGTTCTTGTTTGGTTGTGAGAAAAATTTCACAAATACACACTGACTATTTCTCTTTGGTTTTGTCATATTAATCTTGGCTTTACAACCACTTTATGTAAACAATTGAAATAATAAGATACTATTTGTTTGTTGATTAATATTCATAGTATTTTATATTAATCTCATGTATGTTATAGATCCTGGGTTTTCAACTGGTTTTCTCAAATGTCGCCAAAAATGCGTATGGAAATGATCGTGTCCCCTGATTTGTCCGCAGAAGTCATAGAAAACATGCATTTTCAAAGCATGATAGTCAGAGCATTTTTCGTTTTAATACAAACTTAAATTTTGGTTGTTGCAGGCAGTGGACACTGGTGTTTGAAGATAATACAAGATACATGTATAACATATATAATATCTAATCCTGTTCCAGATTTTAACTTTCTACATGTAAATATGGAAGGTATGAGTAAATAGCTAAAAATAAAGAATCCGT
>NW_008707104.1:0-1290 GCF_000327385.1 Lottia gigantea | reverse complement strand
GTTTACAAACAGCAACGAGAGTATTTTGTCCTGATACAAATATTAATGAAAGCGTGAGTAGACTAAAGCTTTCAGTTTGAACATAGTTTCCCATTTTTTAGGTGACATTATCAGATAACAGTATAGTATGAAGAAATATTATTACTTTCATGATTTGTTATATATTTGAAGTCAAACTCAAAGTGAACACTGCTTTAACCCTGTGGCTTGCCTTCTGAATAGTAGGCCTAACTTTTTATCCACTCAAATTTCAAAGCCACTTGACTTACTGTCAAAAAGTATCAATAATATCATCATCTGATATTCTGTAAACTCTCAAGATTCAAAATATTAGTTGCATAAAATTGCTCTAAACCAATTTACTTCAATTAATAGTCCGAAACGTCTGCCTCTCTATTCCAGCCTCTGATAGAAACTTATATAACTTAATAAAAAGTACAGTGGTGTAACCTATTTTCGTGGATATAAGGATTCAACACCGAATTTCGTCAAAGTTAAAAAAACGAAAAAAATCTTTTATGTCTTAAATGTTTCCTCAGATATTCTACAAAATAATAAAAATTGGTTTGTTTCGATTTTCTTTATTAATCCCCCACTTTGACCCATATTTCATGAGCAACCAACTCGGCAACGGCAGTAGAATGCGTCACCTATTTTCGTGTACAATGTTTGAACTATAAATAAATCTAGAAAAACAAGTTGTATTGATACCGGGTGGTATAATTAACTTCTCTTAGTATTTATCTTTAATATCAATTCATTATAACTAGTGACAATTCCTTGAAAGAACCACGATTTAAAAAAAAAATAGTGACTGACAAAATAAGATACGTAGCGTGATTTATTGCTAAAAGTCACTGAAATAACATAAGAATATGGTCCACTTTGTGTTCCATAGAAATTTTCTGCTAACACAGAATCCGCTAGTTGATCACGTGACTTCATTCGTTGGATTACATTCTAGCAGACGACACTTGGAATTCTGATTACCGCTTGGGATTATAAGGAAATTCGGCGGATAAAAAATGGTGACGTTTGGTAATAAGTGAAATCCGCCATTTTGTATTTGTCAAAGTATACATTAATACATTTTACCTTGCTTGAAACTACTGGATTCATTCTACTAGCTGATATTGTACAGAAAACCCATGTTTATCAAAACAAACTAATGCGGAGGTCGCGCAAGGTCGCTCATGTAAATTATTAATCCTTTCCGGAAATCCACGAATAGTAGGTTTCCACGAATTTAGATTACTCGACTGTATATAAGTTGAAAAAAACTATATAAGC
>NW_008707103.1:0-1289 GCF_000327385.1 Lottia gigantea | reverse complement strand
ACAAATAGTGATGTTATCAAACAAATAATAATGCTATGAAACAAATAATAATGCTATGAAGCAAATGGTGTTATCAACCAAATAATAATGTTATCAACCAAATAATAATGTTATCAAACAAATAAAGATGTTATATAACACATAATGATGTTATCAACCAATTAATAATGTTATTAAACAAATAATGATGTTATCAAACACATAATGATGTTATCAAACAAGTAAGGACGTTATCAACCAAATAATGATGTTATCAAACAAGTAGTGATGTTATCAACCAAATAATGATGTTATCAAACAAGTAAGGATGTTATCAACCAAATAATGATGTTATCAAACAAATAATGATGTTATCAACCAACTAATAATGTTATCAACCAAATAATAATGTTATCAACCAAATAATGATGTTATCAAACAAGTAAGGATGTTATCAACCAAATAATGATGTTATCAAACAAATAATGATGTTATCAAACAAGTAATGATGTTATCAAACAAGTAATGATGTTATTAACCAAGTAATGATGTTATCAAACAAATAATGATGTTATCAAACAAATAGTGATGTTATCAAACACATAATGATGTTATCAAACAAATAGTGATGCTATGAAACAAATGATGTTATCAATCAAATACTGATATTATCAACCAAATAATGATGTTATCAAACAAGTAATGGTGTTATCAACCAAATAATGATGTTATCAAACAAGTAATAATGCTATGAAACAAATGATGTTATCAACCAAATAATGATGTTATCAAACAAGTAATGATGTTATCAACCAAATAATGATGTCATCAATCAAATAATGATGTTATCAAACAAGTAATAATGCTATGAAGCAAATGGTGTTATCAACCAAATAATAATGTTATCAACCAAATAATAATGTTATCAAACAAATAAAGATGTTATATAACACATAATGATGTTATCAACCAATTAATAATGTTATTAAACAAATAATGATGTTATCAAACACATAATGATGTTATCAAACAAGTAAGGACGTTATCAACCAAATAATGATGTTATCAAACAAGTAGTGATGTTATCAACCAAATAATGATGTTATCAAACAAGTAAGGATGTTATCAACCAAATAATGATGTTATCAAACAAATAATTATGTTATCAAACAAATAATGTTTTCAATCAAAACATGATGTAATCGATTAAATAATGATGTCATCAATCAAATAATGATGTTATCAAATTATTGTATAAGCACTCAAATATTAGTAGTATAAATTAACAAATAATTCTATCAATAAACCCA
>NW_008707102.1:15163-16340 GCF_000327385.1 Lottia gigantea | reverse complement strand
ACAAATCCTCATAATCTTTCATCTCCTAATACATAATGATACTGACTTAGTGGCAGGGTGTATTTTAAAGAAACCTGGTTGTTTTAATGAATTGCTGTCCTATCTTAACTTCCTCACTAATCTTCTAATTAGTGCCCTCTCTAAATTTCTTAACTGAACTGATCTCACTGGACCTTGTCACCTTCTGTCATTAGCCATCTTAGTGAGTTTTCACTTACTCTTGAAAGTAGAAGGTAGTATGTTTCAAAACTATCAGTTAATTTCTTCAGATAACTTCACAAGTATATGTGTGTTTTGGGTATTTTATAAGGTAATAGTCTTTCTTAAGGTGACTGTATTTTCTAAAGTTGACTGAATTTTCTTTTTTTATAGGTGACTCTATTATCTAAAGGTGACTCTATTATCTAAAGGTGCCTGTATTTTCTAAAGGTGCCTGTATTTTCTATAGGTGACTGTATTATCTAAAGGTGACTCTATTATCTAAAGGTGACTGAATTTTCTAAAGGTGCCTGTATTTTCTATAGGTGACTGTATTTTCTAAAGGTGACTGAATTTTCTAAAGGTGACTGTATTTTCTAAAGGTGACTGTATTATCTAAAGGTGACTCTATTATCTAAAGGTGACTGAATTTTCTAAAGGTGACTGTATTTTCTAAAGGTGCCTGTATTTTCTAAAGGTGCCTGTATTTTCTATAGGTGACTGCATTATCTAAAGGTGACTCTATTATCTAAAGGTGACTGAATTTTCTAAAGGTGACTGAATTTTCTAAAGGTGCCTGTATTTTCTAAAGGTGCCTGTATTTTCTATAGGTGACTGTATTATCTAAAGGTGACTCTATTATCTAAAGGTGACTGAATTTTCTAAAGGTGACTGAATTTTCTAAAGTTGACTGTATTTTCTATAGGTGACTGAATTTTCTATAGGTGACTGTATTTTTTATAGGTGACTGAATTTTTTCTAAGGGTGACTGTATTTTTTATAGGTGACTGAATTTTCTATAGGTGACTGTATTTTTTATAGGTGACTATTTTTTAAAGGTGACTGTATTTTCTATAGATTACAGTATTTTGCAAGAGAGGTGTAAAGTTTTAACAAACCTTGTTGAAAAGCTATTGCTACTGCACAGGAGTGAGCAATCGAGAATATTTTATCAATTATTTAGAACAATTTCATGATA
>NW_008707102.1:7659-9523 GCF_000327385.1 Lottia gigantea | reverse complement strand
TATCGTATCCTGGCATGATTGGCAATAGACCTTACTCACATGTCAGCCATATTGGATCCATACTCTTAACAAAGCAAATCGCCAACTTGACGTCTTTAGAGCCACCTTAAAAAATTGATTAAGCTATTTAATGATACTTTCAGATTTAATTTACACATCACACTTATCTGCAAAAGGTCAGTTTTTAGCCCATTAAGTTTAGTGACGTCATATAGGCTATTCATATGACATCGCCATCTTTGCTATGTATGATGTAATTTGCGTTATGAATCTCGCTTTCTGTGTCTCAAAACAAGGTGTGAATAAGGTCTATACCCAGCTCTAAATGACAAGAGAAAGGACCAATAGTATAGACTGTTTATTTAACAATCTATCATCTATCTAGTTCCACTGATTTCTCTTACATGATTTATTAATCAGTTCATCAGACATTGCCGGAACTAACCAATATCCAATTCCAGCGCCAGGCAATAACAATGTATCAATTTCCAATAGACTACTTCAACTCTTCACCCTGTATTGATGGATGGTAAACATTCCATTTTTTTTTACAGTGATCTGTTTATGACATGCAAGAAATTGACTCAGAAAAGGGTTTTTGTTTTGTAATTTGCTTAGGTAATCCTCAAGAAACGGACCTGAAGAAAAGTTTGTCTTCAGCTTTTTCGCTAGTGAGTTGGACAGGGTCACAATTTATTTCAAATCTGCTCTGGAAGAAAACCTGGGTTTGGGGACTTTGCACTCGCTTCATAAACTTTGGATAGCTTCAACCTAGATTTTGTCTACACATGACCAGTTGTGTGCTATGCATTAAATGATTCAACTCAATCCATTAGAACAGAGAACTAATTTTCTATTTCATCCTCTATTCCCCTGATGGTTGGGGACTGTGGATTGAAAGTAATTTAGGTTGATGGTATTTTTATTATCTTCTCACATAGTTAATCCTTTGTTTCAATTACGTATTCCTTGTTCAATATTGACCCATCAAAGTCCAGCAATTTGTAACCAACTAAAATAAGTGAGTATACAGTCATTAGTGATGTAGACAGTCTACAGTGATGTTGACAGTCATTAGTGATGTTGACAGCCATTTGCTCCCATCTGTGCAATCTGTTAAACCATCTTTGTCATTGACAGCTTTCTGTACCGCGATCTGTACTGTAGACTGCCATCTGTACAGCTATCTGCGTTGTTGACATCAATCTGTGTTGTTGACAGCCATTTGCTGACGGAAATTAGTACAGCCATCTGTGTTGTGTACAGTCATCTGCGTTGTTGACAGCCATTTGGTGCCATCTATGTTGTTGTCATCCATCTGTACAGCCATCTGTGTTGTTGACAGCAATCTGTGTTGTTGACAGCCATTTGGTGCCATCTGTGTTATTGACATCCATGTGTGTTGCTGACAGCCATCTGTGTTGTTGACAGCCCTTGGTCCAATCTGTGCTGTTGGTTGCTGATTGGAGGCCAGGATGATGATTGAGTCTTATGAATAGAATCTGTGTTGTTGACAGCAATTTGTACAGCCTTCTGTGATGTTGACAGCAATCTGTACAGCCATCTGTGTTGTTGACAGCAATCTGAACAATCATCTGTATTGTTGACAGCAATCGGTACAACCATATGTATTGTTGACAGCAATCTGTACAGTCACCCTTTTTCTTGACAGCAATCTGTACAGCCATCTGTGTTGTTTGCATCAATCTGCAAACTCATCTGCGTTGTTGACAGCCATCTGTACAGCCATCTGTGATGTGATAGCAATCAGTACAGCTATCTGTGATGTGTGCAGTAATCTGTGTTGCTGACAGCCATTTGGTGACAGCAATCCGTACAGACATCCTTGATGTGACAGAAATCG
>NW_008707102.1:0-3423 GCF_000327385.1 Lottia gigantea | reverse complement strand
GACAAAAGAATAATTTTTAACNTGGTAAATACAGTCAACAGTCCAGAGCTGGAGTCAAACTTGACTGGTAAATACAGTCAACAGTCCAGAGCTGGAGTCAAACTTGACTGGTAAATACAGTCAAATCAACAGTCTAGAGCTCTAGTCAGACATGACTGGTAAATACAGTCAAATCAACAGTCTAGAGCTCTAGTCAAACTTGACTGGTAAATACAGTCAAATCAACAGTCTAGAGCTCTAGACAAACTTGACTCGTAAATACAGTCAACAGTCCAGAGCTGGAGTCGAACTTGACTGGTAAATACAGTCAAATCAACAATCTAGAGCTCTAATCAAACTTGACTGGTAAATACAGTCAAATCAACAGTCTAGAGCTCTAGTCAGACATGACTGGTAAATACAACCAAATCAACAGTCTAGAGCTGGAGTCAAACTTGACTGGTAAATACAGTCAACAGTCCAGAGCTGGAGTCAAACTTGACTGGTAAATACAGTCAAATCAACAGTCTAGAGCTCTAGTCAGACATGACTGGTAAATACAACCAAATCAACAGTCTAGAGCTGGAGTCAAACTTGACAGGTAAATACAGTCAACAGTCTAGAGCTGGAGTCAAACTTGACAAGTAAATACAGTCAACAGTCCAGAGATCTAGTCAGACATGACTGGTAAATACAACCAAATCAACAGTCTAGAGCTGGAGTCAAACTTGACTGGTAAATACAGTCAAATCAACAATCTAGAGCTCTAGTCAAACTTGACTGGTAAATACAGTCAAATCAACAATCTAGAGCTCTAGTCAAACTTGACTGGTAAATACAGTCAAATCAACAGTCTAGAGCTCTAGTCAGACATGACTGGTAAATACAACCAAATTAACAGTCTAGAGCTGGAGTCAAACTTGACTGGTAAATACAGTCAACAGTCCAGAGCTGGAGTCAAACTTGACTGGTAAATACAGTCAAATTAACAGTCTAGAGCTCTAGTCAGACATGACTGGTAAATACAACCAAATCAACAGTCTAGAGCTGGAGTCAAACTTGACTGGTAAATACAGTCAAATCAACAATCTAGAGCTCTAGTCAAACTTGACTGGTAAATACAGTCAAATCAACAGTCTAGAGCTCTAGTCAGACATGACTGATAAATACAACCAAATCAACAGTCTAGAGTTGGAGTCAAACTTGACTGGTAAATACAGTCAATAATCCAGAGCTCTAGTCATACATGACTGGTTAATACAGCTGTATTAACAGTCTAGAGCTCTAGTTAGACATGACTGGTTAATACAGCTGTATTAACAGTTTAGAGCTCTAGTCAGACATGACTGGTTAATACAGCTGAATCAACAATCTAGAGCTCTAGTCAGACATGATTGGTTAATACAGCCCGTCATTAATGTATATAATTTGTACCTATTGAACCTCTAAGATGATTAAATGGTAGTATTATGTGTAGTTTTATAATGAGTACAGGTGTTTGTTAGTACTAATAGTTCCTGATAATCTCTGTCAACACCTGGCTTCATCATTCAACAATTCCATCAATGAACTCAATCAGATGTTAACTTACATTTCCAACTTCTGTCTATTAGAATCAGTGAATGACATTTAGAAGTAGAAAGTACATTGAATAAATTAGAACACTAATTTGATCTCTGATGGACTGATTTAGGAATTTATTTTAACCAAGCATTTCAATAGTATTAATCAAAAGAAGAAGCTATCAAATGTTAAAGGGAAAAAGCTTGGCTGAGAGATATACGGCATAATTACATATAAAGATACTTTACAGGTGTCATTCAATTGTCAAAGAATTAAAACATGCTTGGTCAAAATAGGGACAAATAGAGGGCAGACTGACTCCATGGTGGGACAACTGTCAAGGCTGAATTCAAAATGCAAGGGGAGGCATCATAGTCTCAAGCCTCTCAGAAAGGGTTGTGAAAGGGTTTTTTCAAGAAAATTTTCGAAATTTTTGGTTTTGGTACATTCTGATTTGTTTTGTGGCAAAAACATGCGAAAGTCATATTTTTTAAAAATTTGTTCAAAATAAGGTGGGTGTACAATTGGGGGTGCAAACCATTTTTCTAGATGGGCAAATGTCCCCACTGCCACTGGCCCTTATTTCAAATATAAAACATATATCATGTGTCACTAGCTTTATTAAGGGATGAGCTATCAACGGTCAAAGGAAAAGGTGTGGTATCAAATGATCTCCGATGTATTTCACAATAGGTAATTAGATAAATATCTGTAATTCTAATAAGTTTCATTCATTTATTTGAGAATTTGAGAAAAATGTGCGTATTTCTCTTTGGCTGATGTTGAAATTAATATCAGAAACGTGTGTGGTAAGCATTAATAAGCATTAATAAGCATTAATAAGGACTGAGCTATCAAAGGCTTAACATGAAGTGATGAACGACTGTATTCATGACAATCACAAAGTTCATTCATTTGTTAAAGAATTAGAAAATGTTTTTTTATGCTCGGATTTTAAAATTTATTTCCACAAATGATGTCAAAAGCATTAATCAGGAATGAGCTATCAAATATGAAAAGGCTTGAAGTAGTGATCTGCACCTTATTTCATCATAATTAATTATAGATTCCTTCATTATAACTAAAACAGGCCACGTATTATCAAAATAATCTTAGCTCTAGGATGTCCTCAATGACAGATCTTAGAAGATTTAAGAACCTAGAACATCCTAACGCTGAGATCGTTTCGAGAATATGTGGTCAGGCTTTTCTCATGAATTAATGTGGCAATTGATATTCAAATCTGATGTATACTGAAATATTATTTTGTTTAATGGAATTAATTTTTTTTATATACGAAATGGATTTTGTAATTTGTTTAAACAAAATAAGTAATAAAATAATTTTAAAAAGTATTGAAAATGTCCCTCAGGAGCTCTGTTAGATGTGCAATGTATTCACAAAAGATAATAGATAGATAGCTATAATAGTTTACATTCATATATTACAGAGTGAAACGCTTATATAATTAATATTGATGTTAATGATATATAATATCCTTTAGGCTACCTCAGATTTACCTGTCAATCTGTACAAGCAAGACAATTCCATCCATCAAAAATCTCATCCTAAGTATGGAAACATCAGGAGTAAAGGTAGTGTAGTAGTGGACACCTCCAAAGAGAAGTACTATCAGGTGTTTCGAAAAGAGTGAGCATGCTTCACACGTGACACCTGTCACTACTACATTGTCAGCTGCGTGGAAAGAGGATGAGCTGTCACAGGCTTGGCATTAACTGATCTAGGATGTATTTCACAATAACTCTAATAGTTTTCATTCATATTGTTAATTAATGGTAGTTATTGATCTATAATCTACCTCCTAGATTTATATAATCTCTTTATGATATCTCCGATTGGATCAAATTATTGTTTTTTTAT
>NW_008707101.1:0-1289 GCF_000327385.1 Lottia gigantea | reverse complement strand
TACAGACCTACTCAATAGAGGTTTTTACCTTATTCAAGTACAGATCTACTCAAAAGAGGTTTTACCTTATTCAAGTACAGGCCTACTCAATAGAGGTTTTACCTTATTTAAGTACAGACCTACTCAATAGAGGTTTTTACCTTATTCAAGTACAGACCTACTCAATAGAGGTTTTTACCATATTCAAGTACAGACCTACTCAATAGATGTTTTTACCTTATTTAAGTACAGACCTATTCAATAGATGTTTTTACCTTATTCAAGTACAGACCTACTCAATAGAGATTTTACCTTATTTAAGTACAGACCTACTGAATAGAGGTTTTTACCTTATTCAAGTACAGACATACTCAATAGAGGTTTTACCTTATTCAAGTACAGACCTACTCCATAGAGGATTTACCTTATTTAAGTACAGACCTACTCAATAGAAGTTTTACCTTATTAAAGTACAGACCTACTCAATAGATGTTTTTACCTTATTCAAGTACAGACCTACTTAATAGAGGTTTTTTCCCTAATTAAGTACAGACCTACTCAATAGAGGTTTTAAATTATTCAAGTGCAGACCTACTCAATAGAGGTTTTTACCTTATTTAAGTACAGATCTACTTAATAGAGGTTTTACCTTATTCAAGTACAGACCTACTCAATAGAGGTTTTACCTTATTTAAGTACAGACCTACTCAATAGATGTTTTTACCTTATTCAAGTACAGATCTACTCAATAGAGGTTTTACCTTATTTAAGTACAGACCTACTCAATAGAAATTTTACCTTATTTAAGTACAGACCTACTCAATAGATGTTTTTACCTTATTCAAGTACAGACCTACTCAATAGAGGTTTTACCTTATTTAAATACAGACCTACTCAATAGAAGTTTTACCTTATTCAAGTACAGGCCTACTCAATAGAAATTTTACCTTATTTAAGTACAGACCTACTCAATAGATGTTTTTACCTTATTCAAGTACAGGCCTACTCAATAGAGGTTTTTACCTTATTTAAGTACAGACCTACTTAATAGAGGTTTTTACCTTATTCAAATACAGACCTACTCAATAGAGGTTTTTACCTTAACAAGTACAGACCTTCTCAATAGAAGTTTTTACCTTATTCAAATACAGACCTACTCAATAGAGGTTTTTACCTTATTCAAATACAGACCTACTCAATAGAGGTTTTTACCTTATTCAAGTACAGACCTACTCAATAGAGGTTTTACCTTATTCAAGTACAGACCTACTTAATAGAGGTTTTTACCTTATTCAAATACAGACCTACTC
>NW_008707100.1:0-1289 GCF_000327385.1 Lottia gigantea | reverse complement strand
GTTGAATTGTTATGACAGCAGGTAAGTCCACTGATGAACAAAGACTCATTTTGGCGCAGCCTAACATTTCAATTTTTTGGTCATACTAAGAGGTAGTATACCTTTAAACTAGTATGAGAGGCAAACTCCACTATTATACACATGAGTTCTGTTCATCTTATCGGTTGACGAAATACTTAAAACAATTGTTCAAAACCACAACATTGGAACTTAGTAGTTCTACTCTAGTATACTTCTATTATATTCTTTAACAATACCAATTTACCTCAATCGATAAGTAACCATCATAATAATCGATATTAACTAAATGGCAAGCGTGATAAGAAGTTACTCAGCAAGACATTATTGTTCATGACAGATCCAGTATAGTATAATTATGCTGACACAATTATTAATTATTGTCCCCAAGCCTCAATCTCTGACTTTTAATATTTCTCAAGCATTGTAATTATATCCATTTGAAATAGACGAAAAGGACGAAATTTGAAAACATGTGAGTGAAGTATAACTGAATTTTTTTGATGTCATAAACATAAATAGCATAGTCCGGGTCAGTCGAGGACGTCGAGCTATGTAAAACATCAAAACAACAAAGTCTACGCCATCCATTGAAAAGAATTTTTGTTATTATAGTGGCAATCGTAACCATTCGATAAAATCAAATATGAATATGTGCTCAAGGTTGTAAAGAGGCCGTTAAACCTGGAAGGCGCCTATAATGCGCTTCATAGAAGGGGTGCATAAAGTAGTGTATAAACGGGTTGGTGGTTGCCATTGTCGCCAATAAAAGTCGAGTCGTGGCGGTACTTTTTTTTTTGTTGAAACGCGATCTGTTCTGGAACGCATTGGAACGTCATGGAATCGAGATACGCCGGTATCCAAGACTCGTAATATATCTACGAACACAGGCCTACTAAAAGACGTTCACACGTGACGAAGACGATGCAATAGAAGGTTTCATAAGAATCAGCGACTTCTTGGAATCCTTTCTAAGACCGAGTTTCTGGCACCATACTTCTACGCAAATTTATTCGTGGTCCCAATACAGATCATACTATCATTATTAGATAGCAATCTGGTATAGCTTCTTCAGTTTGGAGAAATGGAATGGATTGTCAACGTGGGCACGTCAACGTGACAGTTACAATTATTTTAGTCTAAGAAAGTTGTCTACATCATTAACTTGTGATATTAAAAGAAATACTTCAAATTAACTGCTGAGGGGATTTAAACAGTGGCGTCATATTGACCTTAACTTGATGTTAGCATTATATATTTAAGTAGACTAG
>NW_008707099.1:0-1289 GCF_000327385.1 Lottia gigantea | reverse complement strand
GATAGTCTAGGAAATTCTTGTTATTTCTTTCTATTCAGAGAGTATATGATTTAAAAACAGGGCACCTGTTAATAAGTTACACAAAATATAACCTTTGATAGTCTAGGAAATTCTTGTTATTTCTTTCTATTCAGAGAGTATATGATTTAAACAAGGGTACCTGTTAATAAGTTACACAAAATATAACCTTTGATAGTCCAGGAAATTCTTGTTATTTCTTTCTATTCAGAGAGTATATGATTTAAACAAGGGTACCTGTTAATAAGTTACACAAAATATAACCTTTGATAGTCCAGGAAATTCTTGTTATTTCTTTCTATTCAGAGAGTATATGATTTAAACAAGGGTACCTGTTAATAAGTTACACAAAATATAACCTTTGATAGTCCAGGAAATTCTTGTTATTTCTTTCTATTCAGAGAGTATATGATTTAAACAAGGGTACCTGTTAATAAGTTACACAAAATATAACCTTTGATAGTCCAGGAAATTCTTGTTATTTCTTTCTATTCAGAGAGTATATGATTTAAACAAGGGTACCTGTTAATAAGTTACACAAAATATAACCTTTGATAGTCCAGGAAATTCTTGTTATTTCTTTCTATTCAGAGAGTATATGATTTAAACAAGGGTACCTGTTAATAAGTTACACAATATATAACCTTTGATAGTCTAGGAAATTCTTGTTATTTCTTTCTATTCAGAGAGTATATGATTTAAACAAGGGTACCTGTTAATAAGTTACACAATATATAACCTTTGATAGTCCAGGAAATTCTTGTTATTTCTTTCTATTCAGAGAGTATATGATTTAAACAAGGGTACCTGTTAATAAGTTACACAATATATAACCTTTGATAGTCTAGGAAATTCTTGTTATTTCTTTCTATTCAGAGAGTATATGATTTAAACAAGGGTACCTGTTAATAAGTTACACAAAATATAACCTTTGATTATCTAGCAAATTCTTGTTATTTCTTTCTATTCAGAGAGTATATGATTTAAACAAGGGTACCTGTTAATAAGTTACACAATATATAACCTTTGATAGTCCAGGAAATTCTTGTTATTTCTTTCTATTCAGAGAGTATATGATTTAAACAAGAGCACCTGTTAATAAGTTACACAATATATAACCTTTGATTGTCCAGGAAATTCTTGTTATTTCTTTCTATTCAGAGAGTATATGATTTAAACAAGAGCACCTGTTAATAAGTTACACAATATATAACCTTTGATTATCTAGGAAATTCTTGTTATTTCTTTCTATTCAGAGAGTATATGATTTT
>NW_008707098.1:19262-20132 GCF_000327385.1 Lottia gigantea | reverse complement strand
TCCAACTTTAAAATCAGGTACGAGAGACTGACAATTTCCTTTCTTTTTTTTCTCATATTTGAGGTTTTCATTGCAATCTAAACGTGTCTTGTAGGACCAGTTGCTTACATTTGAAGTATGGACTTATGAGTAATAAAACTCACTTAACAGGTGTGAGTGGTGAAGAATATTCTAAGATGAACATTGATGCTTTCAGGTGTGATAGATAGTTCTGGATTGAGGATGTACTATACCCCAACATTGAGGAAGATAGACGGTGACACGCTGTATACTGGATTAGCGGTATATGAGATGCAGGTCATCCCTCCTGGCTATCCAAAGTTTGCTTCAACTGGATACTGTAGCTCTGAATGCACCAGTAAGGTAAGCCATGACCAGCTTGTTGTTCAAGGAAGGTTAGAATAGGATTATAGTTGATTATGTGGTTGCTCAGTGAGCTGCTTGCTCGCTAACCTGAATATCTAGGGTTATATCCCAGCATAGGTCGAGATGATACCTGAGAAATCATTACAGAAGGGTGGGCTCATGCCACTGTCTTGTCGTACATCACAAAACTTTCTTTTCTAACTCCCGATCACAACGTGTTACAAAGTGGAAAAGGGTTTATGGACCATTTGGTGCCACTGAAAGGAAATTTGAATTTTGATTAAATAAAAAAGGAGAGACAAGCAAGCAAGCTCAGAAGAAACTCCAATATAGTACTAATGATTTTAATTGCAGCGACTAGGTCATTTACCAGAGGGAATTGATATTTTTTATTGCAGAGACTATGCCATTTACCAGAGGGAATTCATGTTTTTTATTGCAGAGACTTGTTCATTTACCAGAGTGGATTCATGCTTTTTATTGCAGAGACTAGGTCATGTACCA
>NW_008707098.1:15201-16985 GCF_000327385.1 Lottia gigantea | reverse complement strand
CAGTGTACAGTGCACAGTGTCCTGTGTACAGTGCCCTGTGTCCTGTGTACAGTGTACAGTGCCCTGTGTCTGTTCTACGGTGTCCTTTGTCCGTAGTACGATGCGGGATTATCGATACAGTAGAAAATATAAGGAGGAAATACTTTGCTATACATTCTTGTATAGTTTTGTGTTTGTGGACGGGCTGTCGCACAGTCGGGTAGAGCGTCAGATTCAGTGACGTATTTAGGGAGTGGACCAATGGACCCTACCCCCACACCTCCCTTAGGCTTGTGAAAGGTCTTATTTTAAATGCTTAAAATTGATCTCAGGCCATCTGAAATCCGTCGGCTTCTACGGACCTCTGGCAGCCCCCAAACCTTTGAGTCCTTTGGGCCTCGGCTCACACAGACAACTCTCATTTTTGCACACACTCTGGTCGTATCTTAATATGTCGACTTTTGCTCCCGTACCTTTTCCAATTTTACGTCAAATGACTTTTTTCTTCAAATTGTAACATAGTCATTTCATTTTCAGTCTTCGTTCGTTAAGAAGAATCCTCCAACTATAACGAAGAAATATCAAAAGTTCGATGTTTGCGATAAGACAAGAATAACTATTGGTTAAACCTCTTTATCTGAAACAGATACAAAATGATAATTCGAATTTCGATTTTCTTATCTAAAAAAAATAAACTAGCATTGGTCTTGTACCAGTGCTTTTGAAGCATCAAAAGTTTTTGTCTTTATGCTTAGGCTATCAGTTTATTCCCCTTCTTTCTTTAGGGTCTTGGGAAGCGGCAGTGTCTCGGTGGTTTGGAGGCTTGCTCACTAACTTAAAGGTCCAGGGTTCAATCCCGGCATGGGCTATGTTGCAAGTCGGAGGAGCTTACATGGAAATGTTAGGCTAAGTCCTACTCTTCTGCATAGTCTAATGAAGACTGACAACGCCAAGGTGTGTGCACATAGGTTCCCTTTTTGGGAAAAATCTGCGTATTATGCACGCAAATATACGGTAATAAATTCCTTACCTTCAGGACAATCAAACAGGCGTTCAACAACAGACGTCGGCGAGGACATTTGTCTGACATGTTGTGGGGGAAATTTTACTAGGACAGCAGAATTCGTCTACTCTTTTTCGATTTCCAACTGTCGAGGGATCTTTAACGTGCAGAACCTGTAGCACACTGGGCCTCGGTTTATTGTCCCATCTGAACGACTAGACGCTTTTTCCATGCCCTGTATCTCTGACAAAGGGAAACCAGTTTAAATCACTTTAGAAGTGTGTGAAAAAGTGATTGTCTGTTTGTAATATAACCCTCGGATTCTAGAATGGTTGAAGCAACCCACAGAAAATCAACGAAACAAAATATTTAGGACATCATTCTCGTTATATCGAAAATCAAGTCAAATTTCTTCTGTGCTAAATTTATGTTGGTCTGAATTTTGAATTAAAAAACGTAGTTGTCTCCCTTGGTCTATAAAGAGCTCTCGCATTTTCAACACTGGTCGCCTTTTGCTGACAGTGGTTCAACAAGATGAATAGGGGTCCGTGGACTCATGTAGGTTGGAGCCTCTCCCCTGCGATTTTTTTTAAACATATTATCCTCTCCCTAATTCTGATATTTGTCTGGGGTGGGGGTCCGTGGACTTGGTTAAACCAGTCCCTGGTGGTTGAGCCACTGACTTCGTGACTTCCGCTTGATCTCGATTAACCCTTTTGTATTTTGTATGAAATTGACCATGTTCTGATTGAAATACCGCATTGTTTTAACAGACTTAAGTTTAATTATTGTCGATATACAA
>NW_008707098.1:10114-12521 GCF_000327385.1 Lottia gigantea | reverse complement strand
AGATTTTAAAATTATTAGAAAAGTAATTTTGTGTCATATATCGTTATACAAGGTTTCAAGCGATCACCCACAATATTCACGTTAAAAAAAGTTGATCAATACTTCTAAAGCTCATATTTATATGTGAGAGAAACCAGACGTCATCAAATTTGTCAGTTAGAGCAATAACCCTTTTTCTAATTTGATGAAACGAATAATTTAGTGTATAAACAGCATTTAAAGGGATTGTAAAGAGATTTTAAAAACTTTTTACACTTATGTGTATTGGGGACACTGATAACATTTGTCGTATTCAAATTTTCAATCAGACGTCTGTGGTTCTTGCAATTTCAATAAAACTAAGTGTTTGAATGGTGCAAATTGATGCTATCAGTGTCCCCGATACACATAAAAAGTTAAGAAAACCTCTTCACAATCCCTTTAACTTGGTTCATATCTGACTGGAAGATCACATTGATATCTTTAGAAATGACATCCAGCTAATAAACATGACATGCTAAGCTTAATTTTTCTTAATTGCCATTCAAGACAATTGAAGCCTAATTAGACATTTGGAGGGCAAATGTTAGTCATTTTGGCTTTCCCTGATTCCAGAATATCTTAATAAACGTCAATATGATTTGATGGATTTGACAAGAAATGGAAGAAAATGTAATAATTTATGAAAAGTTGTCTTTGTTTCTTGTCAAGTAGGAGACACTGTGGTTTTTGTTGTAAGATGTTAGCTTTATAAAAAAATGATTTTGGAATTGATAAGGGATACATGTTTCTAAATGTGTTGGTGCTATTTAGAGATATTGAAATTGATAAGGGTTACATTGTTGTGCAAATAAGCTTTGTTTTAAATTTAGAGAGTTTCTCGACTTGTTGGAGGTTATTAAAGAAGATATTGAAATTGATAAGGGATACATGTTTCTAAATGTGTTGGTGCTATTTAGAGATATTGAAATTGATAAGGGTTACATTTGTTGTTCAAATGAGCTTTGTTTTAAATTTAGAGAGTTTTTCAACTTGTTGGAGGTTATTAAAGAAGATTTTGAAATTGATAAGGGATACATGTTTCTAAATGTGTTGGTGCTATTTAGAGATATTGAAATTGATAAGGGTTACATTTGTTGTTCAAATGAGCTTTGTTTTAAATCTAGAGAGTTTCTCGACTTGTTGGAGGTTATTAAAGAAAATATTGAAATTGATAAAGGATACAATTTTCTTAAATGTGTTGAGATGATTAGAGAAGTTTTGGAATTTATGGAATAATGGGCATGAAATTAAGGATGTCACTCTGCCACTGGGTTTTTCAAGTAGTAAGCAACAGGGTTAAATATTGAAAATAATATAAGAGATTCTGGAATAATGTAATCAGAAATGCTTGAAATACAATTTTTAAAGACATTCCAATATTAAAATTTCTGTGTTATCACCCAGTAACAAAATATACGATACTTAAACAATACCAATGTGTTGAAAATTTTATTTTTTCTGTAAAAAAAGGTACACCCCCCTCCAAAAAAACCCATAAAATACAATTTTATTATTAAAAATATTTTTATATTGATATTTTAGTATTAACACCCAGTAAGAAAATACGCAGAAAGGGACAAAACCATGGCATTAAAAATATTATTTCGAAGAAACGTCTCAGTTTTCAGTAAAAAAATTATTTTTCTGTAAAAAAGGTACACCCCCCCAAAAAACCCCACAAAATACAATCATTTAAGATATTAAAATATGCTGAAAGGAACAAAACCATGGAATCAGAAATTTTATTTTAAAGAAAGCCCCATTTTCCATTATAAATGAATTGTATTTCTTTATGACAAGATAACAAGCTGTGGTTTGGAGAAAAAAAAAAAAACCACTTGATATGATAGGGGCAAATCATTTCACAAGGTGCCACATCAAAAAGTTTGTGGACAAGATAAGGGATGATTGAACGAATTGGGGTAAAGTTGTGGTGGCTGGAAAACCCGTCTTTTTTCACCCCAATTACCAGTCATTTTTGTACTGATTAGATTAATGAGATATTGATAAGAGAATGTTTGAATAAACGTTGATTTACTCTTCCACTGAGAATTATGACTGATTGAAACCAACTTCTTCATCATTTCTATAGTCTCTTTCACCCAACTAGAACAGTTCCTCTGAAAATGAAATGAATGGAGTTTTACATCCTACTTTTCTGCAACATGTAGACTAATGAAGACAGTATCGTTCTTCTGACTTGTATAATGAAATTGCATAGTATTAGGAGATAATTCATGAAAGCACTGGCCCAGGTGACAGAGCAATAGATATTTATGTGGATATTTGATTATTGTTCTTCTGACTTACATAATGAAATTGAACAATATTAAGAGATAATTCATGAAAGCGCTGGCCCAGGTGACAGAGCAATAGATATGCATGT
>NW_008707098.1:6640-9715 GCF_000327385.1 Lottia gigantea | reverse complement strand
CAAACTAGGAATTTACTCACTATTTCTATAAATGTCTTTTCTATATATCTTAAAATGATGAGTCGTCATTTTAACATCCAATCGTAGATAATTCTGGACACATGGATTTGAAGGCTCTAATTTGGATGGTGAGCTTGGAACACCATAACTGATTAGCTCAGCTAAAAAATTCTCCTTTCTGAGACAAAAGTATGATTGGTAAAAAAAAATGGCCTACTCGTCCCAATAAGTCTCTACCTTATTTGAAAGTCTCTGTTGCCTATCGTTAGCAGTTGAAGTCAAAGTTTGTCAGAGTAAAAGAGACTATAATATTTTCAGCAAGCCAAATTGTTTGGATTTTATTGAAAATTTGTCGACTACATCGAGTCGTTAATGATTCGATTTTGGACCATTGAAATATTTCATCAATGGGCTACGGCTGATTTGAATAATTTCTTCATCTATCTTTCATACAAACCAAGTTGATTTAGAAAAACGTTTTTATCACGTATCAATAGGGGCTGATTTAATGGGAAAATGGCTGCCTAGCAATTCACAAGTTACGTAATTAGGGAATTACACGTAATTGAGATGCTATTCAAGTCTGGGCAGTCTATTCTTCCCAGTTCCCACCACTATCATTTTAACTATTCAATAGTTTCCAGATTTGTTTTCCACCACAATGTCCATTCATATTTCATATGCAAATGAATGTAATGATGTATGGACCAAGTAGTGTTTAAATCTCTCTAGGATAATGTTTAAAAATGAAGTGATGTTGTACTTCCTACTGTACCAAATTTTGCTAATGAAGACACTGTAGAGTGTGCAATGAGGGAAATTTAGACTGGCAGCATTAGCTTTCTCTTTTCCAATATGCAAATGAATGTAATGATGTATGGACCAAGTAGTGTTTAAATCTCTCTAGGATAATGTTTAAAAATGAAGTGATGTTGTACTTCCTACTGTACCAAATTTTGCTAATGAAGACACTGTAGAGTGTGCAATGAGGGAAATTTAGACTGGCAGCATTAGCTTGCTCTTTTCCAATATGCAAATGAATGTAATGATGTATGGACCAAGTAGTGTTTAAATCTCTGTAGGATAATGTTTAAAAATGAAGTGATGTTGTACTTCCTACTGTACCAAATTTTGTTAATGAAGACACTGTAGAGTGTGCAATGAGGGAAATTTAGACTGGCAGCATAAGCCTGCTCTTTTCCAATTTCAAATTGACGAGGGATCTTTAACATACACAGCCTTTAGCACGGACTTTGATATATCGTCCCATCTGAGTAACAAGACGCTTTTAGGCCAGCTAGCTATTGGAACATGGTCAGTCATGGTCGGCCATTTTTTTTTGCCGACTAGACTCTTGTCAAGAGTTTCAACAACCGGCTTTCGAAGAAACAAGGAGACAAATAATCTCCAGTCGGTTGTTTTCCACTAAGTCGATAATCACATGTGAAAAAAAACAAAACAAATGAATCTGATTGGATGATGACAATCTGTATCACAGACGATAAAACAATCTGCAACAAATATCAAACTGGTTTGATAATATAAATCCTGTGTGCAACGTGATAATCTTATCGTGGAGATTTTTCGCATCAGCAACAAAAATCAGCGACAAAGACTGTTCATGTGCCTGAAGCGTAACGCACTGAGCTATCAAATCCCTTTGGAAATTGAGAAATTGAAAAATTTGATGCCTGTATTCCTTCAATAAATATGAAAAAGTCTTATCAATATAAACCTATATTCGCTAATGAAGTTCATAATAATTATACAGGGGAAAAATAAGTCAGCTATTTGCTAAACATACTCTGGTAATTAGCCATCGTTAGAAAACACGTCGTTTTAATTAATTTTAACGAAAATGATATATACCTACGTATGTCCATATCCAATCAAGAAAATAATGATATATATTTAAATTATTTATAATATGGATTGGACTAATTATGTTAAATCATAATCACCACTCTTCAAATTTTCTTGATAGCTTCTTAATTAGGCAAACGAGCTGCTATTTGATTTTTTTTTTTTACTACCTCAAATGTATGTAAATGAATTGAAATGAAGTTTTACTTCCTCAAAATTTCTACCCTTAAAGGGATTGTAAATAGGTTTTCTAAATTTTTTATGTGTATCAGAAACACTGATAGCATCACTTTGTACCGTTCCAAATTTTAGTCGGACGTCTGTGGTTCCTGCTGTATTTGATGGCAAAATATTCTTTATTTTATATTATCCTTTGCGATTAGTGACATCAAACACTTATTTTTAGTGGAATTGCAGGAACCACAGACGTCTGATTGAAAATTTGAATGGAACAAAGTGATGCTATCAGTGTCCCCGATAGACATAAAAAATTTAGAGAACCTCTTTACAATCCCTTTAATCAGCTTTAGAAAATGGCCTTTTAAGACCAGGCAATGCAATGCAGTGTACAGTGAGGAAATTATTCTGCTCCTTATCATAATTTGTCTTTGTAGTGTGCAATGAGGGAAATTTTCTGCTATTTTTTGAGCTATGAAAATAGAATTTTGATGTTTTATAACTTTCTGAGCTAATGAAAACTTGTAATGTCATGCATACAAAAAATTTCTGCCATTTATTGAGCTATACAAATAGATTTTTTTGTAAGTTTAATTTTTCTGCTCTTTATTGAGTTAATGAAGACTGGCAATGTCATGCAGTATGCAGTGAGGGACATTGGTTTTTGCAATTCATCTGGAATTAAGCATTTCATGACATCACTACAACAAAAGCTGAAAATATCTCCAGGTCTATAGGTCTCGGTGGCTAAGTGAGTTAGATGCTTGCTCACTAACCTGAAGGTCCAGGGTTCAATCCCGGCATAGGTCGAGATAATACCTTCGGATTTTTCAACCTGGGTTTCCCCTGTCAGTGATGCAGATAAGAGGGGCTGATATGGACAAAGTGTCTAGTCGTTCGGATGGGACAATTAACCGAGGCCCCGTGTGCTACAGGCTGTGCACGTTAAAGATCACTCGACAGTTGGAAATCGAAAAAGTGCAGGCTAATGCCTCTGTCCTGGCAAAATTTCCCTCATGGCACCCTGCATGGCGT
>NW_008707098.1:3490-4752 GCF_000327385.1 Lottia gigantea | reverse complement strand
CCTTGCTCCTTAGCATCTCTACCAATCGACAGTCTTTGCCCACAGAATGAAGTGTTCAAATCCCTGATTACCAATTAGAATTGTAAGAATAACGGTAATTTTGGTATAAAGAGTTGGCAATACTGGACTGAAAGTGGTTGTCATCTCAGTAATTGGCTTATAGTGGATTGAACAAGACTTTCTCCTTGTAATTATATGAAGTCTGGTTGCTCTTCATTAAAAACGATCATTACTAAAGTTAATCAGAACAGGAAGAAACCGAACTTAATTTCTTTTGACGACAGCCCATCTGCTTCAAGAATTCGTTAATTTGAGACATTTCGTGACTACTGATGGCATTTCAATTCAGTAACTGATAGTTTGAGTTAACACAATCGAATGCGACATTGCCTCTGTCTGGTTAAAATGGGTCCTAAAGCGTATGTTCCACGTATTCTGTCAGATGTAGGAAAGAGACACCCACAACAAACACTGCAATCTTTGGTCTCAATTCAGTAACTGATAGATTCTGTTAACATTTCTCTTGGTCTTTCTGTTGAGATCTCAACGTGAACGTGAGCTGACCAAGCAGTAAATTGGTACAAATAATTCCCAAAAGATCAATGCCAAGAGGTTTGGTGAAGGACTGGCTGGTAAAAGGGATCATTGTGAACCTGAGTTGACCCAACTGTAAATGGGTAGGGATAATTCTGGAAAGATCAATGCCAAGGGTTTTGACCAAGGACCAGCTGGTAGAAGGGATCATTGTGAACCTGAGTTGACCCAACTGTAAATGGGTAGGGATAATTCTGGAAAGATCAATGCCAAGAGGTTTGACCAAGGACCAGCTGGTAGAAGGAATCATAGTGAACCTGAGTTGACCATGCAGTAAACGGTACAAATAATTGTGGGAAAGATCAATGCCAGGATATTTGGCCAAGGACCAGCTGGTATAAAGGATCATAGCTGTTGTTACCTTTATTACAGTTTAGTTCATTAATATTACAGTTGACCCAACTGTAAAAGGGTGCAGATAATTCTGAAAAGATCAATGCCAAGAGGTTTGACCACAGACCAGTTAGTAGAAAGGATGCTCATGAAGATTTTGTAAAAAATAGTTGTTTGCTTCTTTCTTTCTTTGGTTGAAAAATCTGAACACAAAAATTAAAGAAAAAAAAAGCATCTCATGTGAGCAGCTGGTAGTAGACTGCAATAAATATAGAGATGTACATTTTTAATCAGGAAGTGAAAATATTGCAGACGTTTTACACCATTTTGAAATG
>NW_008707098.1:0-936 GCF_000327385.1 Lottia gigantea | reverse complement strand
AATCGTCCAAACATTTAAAACAGAAAGAATGATGACAACTGATGAGTCTGGGATTCTGGAAATTTTCTAAACAGATGCTACATTCTAACGGATTTATGTTTCTAGCAGCCATCTTAATTACCTGAAATATAAACAAAATATTAATTAAATCAATAAATCAAAAGAATCAATCAACAATAAACAAATCAATCAATCAATGATGAATTAACAAATCAATCAATCAAAAAGAAACAAATCAACAATAAACAAATCAATCAATGATGAATCAAGCAATCAAAAAGAAACCCTTCAACATATCAATCAATCAATGATGAATCAACACATCAATAAATCAAAAAGAAATAAATCAACAATAAACAAATCAATCTATTAATGATGAATCAACAAATAAACCAATCATAAAGAAAGCAATCAGCAGTCAACATATCAATCAATCAATGATGAATCAACACATCAATAAATCAAAAAGAAATAAATCAACAATAAACAAATCAATCAATTAATGATGAATCAACAAATAAACCAATCATAAAGAAAGCAATCAGCAATCAACATATCAATCAATCAATGATGAATCAACAAATCAAGCAATCAAAAAGAAAGCAATCAACAATACACCAATCTAATAATCAATGATGAATCAACAAGTTGCAATAGGGCTTTGGTCTTCTGTTGGATTAATGAAATTGGTTGAAAGATCTCAGGGGGACCAAACACGACCACCCACACCTCCCCCACCCCACCCCACCCTGGCCCCTCGACTTCTGAAGATCATCAGGCAATAAGTATATAATTACTCTTTCTGGAACGAGGGTTTTATGTCGAACTGACTGGCAATTCTTATTGGGCCTACATACAGTCGTCCTCAGGGAAACACGTATAAAAGAATTTACCTTTACCCACGGTTCAATATTATGCACAAAACCATAACAGCTG
>NW_008707097.1:14502-16467 GCF_000327385.1 Lottia gigantea | reverse complement strand
TAGACGTAATTCGACGTCAATTATCCTCAGGCTAAGAAGATGAGCGACGCTACGGAACACGATTTAAGTGAACCAGAAAATATGGAAAAAACTTGTAAATATTGAAATTTTATTTTTAAAAATCTTTATTTATATACATAGCACAAATTGAACAAGTTTTTAATTAAGTTTTGGACATCTAAATTAAAAAAAACTTGATTTAAAATTTGAGGTCCAATGCGCCATTGAGATTGGTAAGATAAGCTAGGCTTATTTCAATAACGACTAAATAAGGCTTTATTTTAAAATATTTAAACGCTTTAGGAAATAAGGCTAGAACTTACTACAAAAGAAAAAGATTGAAAAAAGTAGGAAATTTAAGCCTAGCCTACTTCGTTTTTTTTTTTTACTTTGTGAACTTGAGGGAGGTGAAAATATCAGCAGAATGATATATTGAAGACAGAATGAATACACAGAGAAATCATTTATTTCTATTTACTATGTGGACTGATTTTGGTTTCTGGGGTTTAGGGATCATAAACCTTAATGAGTTATGTAATGCTTGTAACTTTAACACACTACCTAATGGATATATGGTCTTTTAAGATTCATTCTTGAAAACATTTGGTTCCATGTTATTTCTATTTCTGCAATTGTCATTAATTTAAGAAGTACTGTGGTTTTTGAAGTAGAAACAGGCTGAATTATGTGCGAAGTAAATGTGACGTAATAAATTTGACCCTTATTCTGTGTAATTTTTGTTTTTCAGGCTTGGTTTTGGTCAACGTTCCTTAATCTTTTTACAGAATTGAATTATCTTCATAAATAAAAAAGTTCTGACCAATTCAGAATTGTACGTATACAAGCTTACACAGTGCAAATATAGCTTATTATAGGAAAGAGGGGGCAAAAGTAAAAACACTACCACTGGTTTACTTTTAGGTTTATTTGCATAATTTTGGGTCAGGTTGTTCCACAGATGTTATAGAACAAATTAAAGCAAGAAAAAAAAATTAGCTACATATATAGGACTTACTCCACTAAAACATTTTATGCAAATGATTGTATAGGAATGTAGTCCAGGCTATTTTTAGAAATCTTCTTTCTCTCTCCCTTTTGGGGTTTTTGCCTGCCTATTTTTGGGTAAAATTTGGTCTAGATTTGGAATTTGATGTCTGAAATTGCATTATCTTTCAGATTTGGTGAGATGATGAGAGACTTAAAGGCGGAAGGCTAATTCTAAAAATAGTCGTTTTGTGAAGTGCCAAACTCTAGCGGATGAGTATAACCGGTAGTAGTCTACTTTCAATTTTAGTAGCTCAAAATTTTCATGGTCATCATATAATGAATTTTTTAGGAGACATTGAGAATTGGTCAGGCTTTCATTCGACATATTGGAAAGCTTTCAACGAGATTTCTGGAAAAAGTTATAGAAGGTTGAATTTCGTGTTTTAACATGGGAAGAGATGGCAAATGAATTAGTGGAGTGAGTCCATAGTCTGTTATTGGTTTTTTCAAGAAATCAGGGTGCTTAGCCTACTTACCATGTCACTTGGGATACCTTTTCTCTAACTTTAGAAAGGCTGATGGCATTCTGCCATTGGGTTTATCAACTTTCCCCAACTTGAAAGACTGGTTATATAACGGGTTTCTTAAACAGCTTAGAGCAATTAACTTTATCATCTTTTGAACTACCCGAGGGAGGAGGCTCAACCCACTAAAGTTCAAGGACCTCCATTCATTTTGTTGAGACATTGAAGTCCATGTGTGACTTTTACCAAAGAAGGCCTACTGTTTCAGTCCCATTTGACAGAACTATTGGATGGGATTGTCTTTCACTCACTCGTAAGGCAAATGACATTGATCAAAAACTATTTTATCTCCAGGTCCAAACCTAAGTCCAGGTCATGGCCTAAGTCCAGACCCAAGTCTAGGTCAAGGTCCAGACCCAAGTCCAGGTCCAGACCTAAATCCAGACCCAAGTCC
>NW_008707097.1:6566-9822 GCF_000327385.1 Lottia gigantea | reverse complement strand
ACGTGAAGCGTTAAACTTACTTAAGAAAGACGATAGCTTTGTTATTAAAAAGAGTGACAAAGGTTCATGTTGTGTCATTCTGAATAGGGAGGATTACGTTTCAGAAGCAGAGAATCAACTGAATAATCCTAAACATTATGCCATTTTACCGAAACCAATTTTCAAAGAAACTGCTAACATGATTAACAATATTCTTGCCGATTTAGTCAAAACTAGTTATCTCAAACAGAAACAATATGACTATCTGTCTGCCAAACCTGATTGTCGCGAGAGACATTTGTACACTTTGCCTAAAATCCATACGAATCAAACAAGGAGTGGTTTATCTCGAATAAATTCCCTAAAGGCCGCCCGATTATATCTGACTGTGGTAGTGAGTCATATGCAGTGTCAGAATACATTGATCATTTCTTACTACCTCTAGCATGTCAACATCGCGCCTATCTTAAAGACACAACCGATTTTGTCAATAAAATAAAAAATCTTAATTTTAATTTCTATCGACGTTTCTTCTATGTATACCAATATCGATAACACTACTGGTTTAACGGCAGTTCGTAAAGCTTTTAATAGAAACCCAGATCCAAACAGACCCGACGATGCAATTCTACAGCTTTTAGAGATTTGTCTTAGTCAAAACGATTTCACATTTAATGGTAAAACATATTTACAAACTTCAGGGACGGCAATGGGCAAACGATTCGCCCCTTCGTACGCAAACCTTTTCATGGCAGAGTGGGAACGTGAGGTGTTGCCCCTCTGTCCATTTGACCCACTTTTTTACGGACGCTTTTTGGATGACATTTTTATGGTTTGGACTTATTCTATCGAACAGTTTTGGAAATTCTTTGAAATTCTCAACAACCACCATCCTTCTATCAAACTAACATCAAACGTGAGTGACAAAAGCATAGACTTTCTCGATACCACAGTCTTTAAGGGAGATTCCATAGCAGAAACAAATAAACTGGATATTAAAGTGTATTTCAAAGAAACAGATACTCATCAACTCTTTCACAAGAGCTCCTATCGTTTTCAAACTTATTTTGGTAAATTTCGTTTCGGATAAAGAACAATATTTAGTCTACTTTCATTTTCACTTTCTATTTCTGGTAGAAATCAGACTGTTGTTGTTTTTATTGTTTTGGATTCAATCCACTGTTATAATTCACAAGTCAGTCAAGAAAAGTTACTTAAACTATGTAAACTCTCTTAAAACAACTTAAATGGGGGAAACCACTACATGCCCACATGCCAATACGTCAGTTCACACGTCAGACGCTTCAATATCTGTTGTGCGTCACAAGTCGATCCGTCAATTAAGAAAAGTTAATCAACTATGCTGTCTTAAAATACTGCCCCTGGTGTTCCAGAAAGTTTAAGTATGCCTTTATACGTTTAGTTTGAGTATCCATCACACTTCAGTAGTAGACTTAGCCAACAAAATTAAATTTTTAAATCATGTTATATTGTAGCATGATTGACGCATTGGCTTTTTTACCCGTTGATCGTGTGAAAGATGGAATGCTCTAAGAAGTAATGATGAACTGACAGACTTGTTGGACTATTTCGATAATACATATGTGTCTGATGGATTTCGTGCTATACAGCCGCCTGCGATTGTTCCAGGAGGCCCTCTTCCCCCAATAAGAATGAGGAGGCGACCAGCTCTTTTTCCTCCCGAGCAATGAAATGTACATCTGGCCACCTTAAATACTGGAAGTCGTACCAACAACTTTTGTGAAGGATGGAATTAGTTGTTCACAGTCATCCTGGTATCTGGACTGTGATCGACAACATTCGGAAAATTGCATGTCTCGTAGCAACTGCTTTCTATCAAGATGCTAGGGGTGAACTACCATAAAAACTCACCAAACGCTCTACCCAGCAATTGCAGGTCCGTCTTTATAACTTATGTGAACAGTTCAAAAAGGCTGAAAAAATGTGGAAGATTTCTTGAAAGGTGTAGCAAGAAATATAAGATTGTTGTGATTGTCCGATGAGCAATTATATGTGCTATCATGTTTCCTTATTGACATATAAATGTGCCCCAGCCTTCAAATAGGTTACCTTTGTTATGACTCAATGTGCTACATTAATTTTGTTTTACAATGTTAAGTTTGTTTGATATATATTAAAAATTCTAAATAATTTGATTTTTTTTATAGGGGCTTTTGTCTTAGATAATAAGGGGTTTTGTCCGTAGGGGCTTTTGTCCTAGTGCAAAATTGTGTAGGGGCTTTTGTCCGTCTACCGTTAATTCATCACACTAATTAATTCACATACTTTTTAATTAGTTAATATTAATTATTTAGGGGAGGAAACAGTTCACTATTTAGCATTTAGCAGCTATCCATAGTAGTCAAAAGTATGACCAATTACGAATCTTTCTTCATTGAGGTGTGATCAAAACTCGACCCAAATATTACAAGGCATGTTTACACTTTCTGGAACACCTGAGGCCACTTTGCGATTGAGTGTCAAGCAGGCAGTTGTTTTAAGAGAGTTCACATAGTTTTAAAAACTTTTCGTTACTGACTTGTGGGGTATAACAATTCTTTGACGCGTCTGGCGTGTTTTAATTTCTTTGCTCATCCTTAAAGGTAGTGTTCTTTTAAGGGATGATTTTTTTGGGAGTAGGGAACCTCATTAGCTTCCCAACATTTCACTAGTGATGTCAACCCACCACCCCAAATTTCAGCTAGGGTAACGTTCAATAAAAAGCATTCATTGCCATATTCTGTCCATAAGCTCAATGTTACACAGTCACTCATTTCCTTACACTTTTCAATGCATTGATTTAGATCTAGATCATATGACACAAAGATGATCGGAGCTCTATAAAAATAACAATCCAAGCTGTCATGTATTGTAGCGGCACACCCAGTAGTAGATTTACAATTTTCATCACATACGTCAACCACAGATTCCATGTAATCAAGATAGTCAATGTAATGCGATGTTAAACATGTTTTATTCAAATACTTGTAACTACAATCTGAAATAAAAATTATAGTATTACATAACATCTTACATATATTCTTTGCCAAAATGAGTTTTTGGGCTAGGATTATCTAAGGTCGATGTCAAAAAATAAAAATTTGGAAAACAAGTATCTCTCTCAAAACTTCAAGCTGTTAACACCAGGTACCCACTGTCATAATCACCAATATAATTTATCAAACAAAATAAAACTGGAGCTGTGGGAATGGTTCTGAGGCAGTGCGTATCCGACCTGCTACATCGGTGAAAAGTG
>NW_008707097.1:0-834 GCF_000327385.1 Lottia gigantea | reverse complement strand
ATCAAATTTTGACGCGTTTTAACAAAGTCAAGGGCAATATCTCAAAAACCGTTCATCGAAAACTTGACCGAGATCTTATTAATCTAAAGCATCACACCAAGTTTTATCAAAATCAGATAAAAACTGTAGTCTCTATAGTGCTCACAAGAAATGTTGACGGACGGACTAACGGACAGGGGCGACGACAATATACGACCACATATTCATGTTGGCGTTTTTAAAAATCGAAAAAATATTTAGTATGAGTTATTGCCCTTGACCTTGAAAACTCGTTCAATTTGTAGCTCATAAAAACTCTAGAAGGCATTATTCTTGCTGGATTTTGACAAAACTTGGTTTTATTATTCATGACCGCGCTGAAGATTGAATATATGTTTTCACGAGCTGAAGATTGAACACGTTTTCAAGAACTAGGGCCATAACTCATACTCAATATTATTCAGTATTGTGCTAAAGAGTTCAAAAGAAGTTTATGACTGAAGGTTGAATATTTCATACTGGTGATTGTTACTGTACTGCTAAATATTTTTGTTCAAAATCAAAGCTGCAATTGGGTGTATATTACCTTGCTTGGCAAGCTTTCTTTATCAAGCCTTGTACAATATGTTGACGACATCAAGAAAGTAGAGATTTAGTAAAATTTTAATTGAAATCATTTTACTCGTTATAAATAAGATAATATAGGTTTATGCTATTTTGATATTCATATTAGTAGATATATTAAAAATAGCAAACTAACTGTCACACCTGGTAAACCTGCCATACTGGTGACATCTGCTACATCAACTGTAGTGGAACTATTCTAACTGAATATGAACATATTTTGTGATTGAT
>NW_008707096.1:0-1290 GCF_000327385.1 Lottia gigantea | reverse complement strand
GAGCGATGGTTACTCCGGACAACAGCTTGTTCAATTCCTCGTCATTTCGGATAGCCAACTGTAAATGTCTTGGAATGATTCTGGATTTCTTGTTGTCACGGGCAGCGTTACCAGCCAACTCGAGAACTTCAGCAGCCAAATATTCCAAAACAGCGGCTAAGTAGACTGGGGCACCAGCTCCGACTCGCTCGGCATAGTTTCCCTTTCTCAACAGACGGTGGATACGACCGACAGGGAACTGTAATCCAGCCCGGGATGATCGGGTCTTGCTCTTTCCCTTTACTTTTCCTCCTTTTCCTCGTCCAGACATGATGTGAATTTAGTTAGTGAGACGGTGTCGTCGTGCGAAAGTCTAGTAACTGAATGAAGCGAACGCGACGACTAAAAACACTATTTATACTCGAAAATGGAGTCGAAAACTACGGTGCTCACTATCAAGTCCGCGCTATTTCACGAGAAAAGCTTTCGATCCTATTTTTCGACTCCATTTTCGAGTATAAAAGGAAAATTTCGCGCGTGTTCACCATTGCCAAAGAAAGTCTGAGTCTGGAGGATATCGAGCCTGTAGAATACTCCTATTCGGAGTTCTGCAGTATCGTATCTTCTAGGATCAACCAGAAATGGTCTGACATGTTACGGAACCTCGACACCGCAAGATACCAGATTGATCCGAAGATACCAAACCAAACCAAACCAAACCATCCATGTGTAGCCATCTGCAAAGTGGCAACCAGACTCCGGACCAACAACGTACTACGAGACCATCAGTTCAACGCCATTAAATGTCGCTGCGGCCACGTTGCCACAAGGTCACATATCCTCATTCAATGCACTGAATTGAAACCCGCTCGTAAGCCACTACTAGAGTACCTGGAAACCAACGGCATACCACTAACCATACAGAATGTTTTGGCTCCACCCACGGACCACTGGTATACGATAATGGAACTAGTCTTCCATTTTATAACCAAATCTGTCTTGAACAGATAGGCTAAGATTTTTTTTTTTTATCA
The DNA here is from genome assembly GCF_000327385.1 of Lottia gigantea. Lineage (NCBI taxonomy): Eukaryota > Metazoa > Mollusca > Gastropoda > Lottiidae > Lottia > Lottia gigantea. Next base: position 277 of record NW_008707096.1, on the reverse strand, counting down.
AAGTTTCTTAACACTTTTTAATTATATCCAATCACTTTAACAAGTTTCATCGCAGAAACATTAGAGAACATCTCTCCCCCCTTTTGTGAAAGCTTCCCCCCCCCCTCTTTCCTCCCTCTTTTTCTCACTTTCTTTTTTTTTTCTTTTTTTTTCAGGTCTTCGAGTTTTCCAACAGATAACAGATAATCTAACCAAACCAAACCAAACCAACGACTACCATTCGACTACCAATCAACAAGAAATACCATGATCAGAACGAGTTTGGAAGAATGAAGGA
>NW_008707095.1:0-1290 GCF_000327385.1 Lottia gigantea | reverse complement strand
TTTCTACAACTTCCCTTTCGATTTTACCGGTTATCGGTTATTAAATTATACAATTATCATGTTAAACAATCCCTTTCATTGCATGATTTTCTGAAGAATTATTGACTACTGCCATTTGAGTGATGTCAAGCTCATATTTCGCATCTTCAAATGTCTCCTCCCACTGCAAACTGTCTCCTACTCTTAATTCTACTTTAAAATGCTCTGCCAAATCAACACAAGGCTCTGTTCAACATTCTTGAATATGTTTTCTCAATTTCTTCTTGAGAGACAATTTTTCTGGTTTAGATGAATTTCCAGTATCTGGATCTGGAATGCAAATACAAGATATGAAAAGTATATCTTCATTAAAGATGGGTTTCCTATTCATATGATTATTATATCGGTTATTAAATTATACAATTATCATGTTAAACAATCCCTTTCATACCTGCATTGTATGATTTTCTGAAGAATTATTGACTACTGCCATTTGAGTGATGTCAAGCTCATATTTCGCATCTTCAAATGTCTCCTCCCACTGCAAACTGTCTCCTACTCTTAATTCTACTTTAAAATGCTCTGCCAAATCAACACAAGGCTCTGTTCAACATTCTTGAATATGTTTTCTCAATTTCTTCTTGAGAGACAATTTTTCTGGTTTAGATGAATTTCCAGTATCTGGATCTGGAATGCAAATACAAGATATGAAAAGTATATCTTCATTAAAGATGGGTTTCCTATTCATATGATTATTATATCGGTTATTAAATTATACAATTATCATGTTAAACAATCCCTTTCATACCTGCATTGTATGATTTTCTGAAGAATTATTGACTACTGCCATTTGAGTGATGTCAAGCTCATATTTCGCATCTTCAAATGTCTCCTCCCACTGCAAACTGTCTCCTACTCTTAATTCTACTTTAAAATGCAAATGCAAATACAAGATATGAAAAGTATATCTTCATTAAAGATGGGTTTCCTATTCATATGATTATTAAATAATCTGAAAAGTTTATGCTTCACAATAATCATCATATCATATCATATCATATCATATCATATCATATCATATCATATCATATCATATCATATCATATGTATCATTGGTATACTTTATTTCATTGTATTCACAAGATTTGTTCTTTTGTCTTATATTTTATTGAATCATTTAAGCTAGTATAAGAAATATAGTTATACATCATCAGATATCTTTATTTTTTACATTACCAGTGCATGGAAACCATGTACCTGATATTTATGTTACTGAGAGGAAGGGGAAGTTTAGTGTGAGCTACCAGTATT
>NW_008707094.1:0-1290 GCF_000327385.1 Lottia gigantea | reverse complement strand
AGTTTAACTAAAAATTGAAAATATCAACCCTTGTCTTGTATTATAAAAATGTTATAGATCACTGAGATCTGCCAGAAAAACGGTTCTTCTGAAGCCAACTAGCAGAAAGGAATCAACAGCTAGAGTTCTCTTATATATATGTAGCTCCTTATTTGCTCCATTGAGATTGGATCTGAAGCAGTCCCTGTAAAGCTGTGTTAAAACTTCGTACTAGGGTTCATCAGCAATAAAATTAAAACAAAGTCGTGAACAATAAATACTGTGTATTGTATATAATATTATTATTATTATTGAAAAGATATTGGTGTCTAATTATTAGTCTCACTGATAGATTTGATAGAGCTCAATTTTAACTGCCCTTGCAATACTTTGGAATGAACATTGGTAATTTGGTTCCTCTGAACCACTCAAAAGGAGTGAGGGAACAGTTTAATCGCCTGTAATTGCCCAATCACTAGAATTCTCATTCTGAAAAGTGTCATGGATAGCTGAAACTAATCTCTCACAAAGGGTTAACAAAAAACCCCACAATATTAAGTATAAGGTTTTTATAGTGCAACATTCAAACCAGATAAAAACTTTGGTATAATAGCGATGAGTGTGAGAACAGTTCAACTAAATATTTCCAACCCTTACATATAGAATTACCATTGTAAAACATGGTATAGATAGCTCAAATTGATTTCTGACAAATGGCTAACACATGGACCACTTAATCAATTTTTTCAATGACCAAATAATTTTTTTAGTATAATTGTGATGAGTGTGGAAGGAAACACATTCACTTGTTATTGTCCAACCCTTACATATAGTTATATTTTCATTTTAAAAAGTGTCAAGGGTAGCTAAAATAGATTTCTATCAAATGGTAAAACAAATTGACAACAATATACCTTTGGCTTATTAAAGTGCAAAAATGTAGGAAGATCCAATATAAACTTTGGTATAAAAGCTGAAATTCTAGTCTATGGTAGATAATCCAATAATAAAATTTCAGTACCGGTATACTTGCACATGAATATAAAACTGTTTTTTTGCAAGTTGTACACAAATAAAGTTCATAAAACAAGGATTCATTTCTCTAGTGATGTTTAGGAAAACCCCAAAGTGATAATACAATGTTTATAAAATTTTCTGTGAATTTGTCTTTGAAACAATTCTTCTTATTTTGAAGCTGACACATAATTCTCCTTTAAATGATAGCAACATCAAAACAATTTTCAAAATTCAACTAACAATAAAGTTTTTGGAGATAGGGAGGGGTGGGATTTGTCTTCTGATATATATGAT
>NW_008707093.1:0-1291 GCF_000327385.1 Lottia gigantea | reverse complement strand
TGAATGGAGTTTTACATCTTACTTTTCTGTACCTGTATGAAAACAGACAAAGTCATGCAGTGTGCAATGAGGGAAATTTTGCATGGTTTAAGGTTTGTCAACTTTTTATCCAAGGAGTCCATATAGTTAATACTTTTATTTGGTATTAGGGGGTGAGAGCCGACACTGGGTCAATTCTCAGAAGCACTGGCACAGGCATCAGAATTTATTTGATGTTCATGTTTGTCAACTTACTAATATAACTAAGCTTATCCATTTTATCAACAATTATTTGGCTTGATTGAAACAAACAATGCCATAGAATCAAGCTACAAAAACCTCTATGATAAACATACAACTAGAAAAAAAATTTTGAATCTAAGATTCTTTAGAATTTTGAAGGTCAAGGTCAAGATGGAAATGGCATCAGGGAAATGTCATTTAGTTTCATCTGAAACATCTGGTCCAGACCCACTGGAACATGTTAAATCAGAAGTTTTATCAAAAATTGATGTTCTTTCTGACCTCTGATATTTCAAAGAGAAATTCTTACATTCCAGAGATAAATTGAACATGATAAACCCTTTATTTACAAGGATGGTGTACTATGCCTCATTCTGTTCAGAGGTCACACCGCAAGTTTAGCAAATGAAAAATTGGTAGAAAAGACTTTTAAAGCTGTCAAAGCTTGTCAAGGACCAGGCATTAGAAGGATCAAGGCCAAGGAGTGTGACCAAGGACCAGCTGGTAATCAGGATTCTTGTGAATTTAGTATCCTTGCCAAGAGGGTAAGACAAAAATCAGCTGATAGAAAGGATCGTTAGGGAGCTAAGATGTTATCCTTGTAAAATCATTACCAAGAAGTTAGGTAAATAATCAGTGGGTAGAAAGGATTCTTGAGTATCCAAGTTGATATCCATGTAAAATCAATGCTACTGGGTGTGACCAAGGACCAGCCGATAGAAAATGATCCTCATAAATTTCAGTTGTTATCCTTGTAAAATCATTATCAAGAAGTTAGGTCAAGAATTAGCCTTAAGGATCAAAGTTGTTATCCATGTAAAATCCTCATAAATTTCAGTTGTTATCCTTGTAAAATCATTATCAAGAAGTTAGGTCAAGAATTAGCCTTAAGGATCCAAGTTGTTATCCATGTAAAATCCTCATAAATTTCAGTTGTTATCCTTGTAAAATCATTACCAAAAAGTTAGGTCAAGAATCAGCCTAGAGGATCCAAGTTGTTATCCATGTAAAATCAATGCCAAGGGATTTGACCAAGGACATCCTAAGCTGGTACACTGGATCCTTGAGA
>NW_008707092.1:0-1292 GCF_000327385.1 Lottia gigantea | reverse complement strand
AATTTGGAAGTAGATAATACAAGTTATGACCTTTAACATTTGTAATCAACATGGATAAATAATAAATTATTGTTTTTTTTTTAAATTTAATATGAACAATGTATATGTATTAATCAAAAGTTACAATATTATACAATTTTAGAGCAATATGGAAATATTAAAACAGAACCTGAAATGTATCGGCTTCTGCTAATTGGCTCTTGGAGATTGACACATTGGAAAATGCATCCCAGAATGCTTCTGTTTAAATATGAAATTGAATGTTATGGATCCCACAAGTTAAATTTTAAACTCATTGTGCCTTACCTTATCATTTCTGGCAACCTGAGATAGTATCTGAGTAAACTGGGGTAGTTTACTTAATTCTACCAGATTCAACCAAGTCATATCAGTAATCCATTTCTTAGGTTTAGGCTCTACAGCATTGAGATCTAATGCAGCACCTCCTACAAACACAATAATAAATAAAGTTGAGAAGGCATCATATTTCAATAATATTCAAGGAAAATTCATTTCTTCTGAGTTCTCAAAGGTGTCTTTTGACATTTATTATGAAACCTTTTTATTTGTGACTTGGGCCATGGATTTTATGGAATCCAAAAGCACATTTACTTACCCTTGATAAAGACTTGGAATTCTTCAGGTCTAACTCGTCCTGCAGCCATTTCAATCTTCAGAGTCATCAAGATGGTGAACAAGAACTTGTCATTCTCATACAGACCTCGAGCTGTGTATCTAAACACCGACAGATTCAGATACTCAATGATATTATTGATACGTTTCCCAGTAATAGGGGATTTCTGAGATTTAGCCATTGATAGATCAAAGAGTTCCAAGAACTGTTTCAATGAAGTCTGGTACATCACATTTACCATAGACATCTCAACTATCAAGAAGTACAGGATACTGCCTCTAGTAGCAACTGGAAGTAAAGGAATACATATCTAGCTATAGTTTGATTTTCATCTTCATGATTAATTGCATCTGTTAAGTGAGTAGGCCTAAACATATCTTTGCTCAACAGGCCATTTGACACCATATGACCTCCAAACGTTTACAGCACACCCATTAATTTCTAATCGAGAGCCAATCAGATTGGCATCAACTGGCATCAACAAATACAAATATTGCTTAATGCTGCAATCTGCCTCAAGGTAATAACAATTCTGATGCCCGAGGCCAGTGCTTCCGAAAGTTGGTTAAGTAATAAAAATAAAGTCTTTGAATGGCATTTAGCAATTGTGAGTACGATATATAGACACAGCTTTATGGAACAACAATCACTGGTAAAG
>NW_008707091.1:0-1291 GCF_000327385.1 Lottia gigantea | reverse complement strand
CACAAAAAAACTCCTTAAAGACATAACTCTTTGAAATCATTTGTTGTTTATACTTAGTAAATTTCTGTAGACAATATACGCAGCCAGGTGATTAATTTCTTCAACACTAGCGGCTGCTTATCCGGCCACAAAATATGTGATATGATACCTCAGTGACCAGTGACGCAGGCTTGACCAAGTGATGTCACATAACATTAATGTCATTGCGAGAGTTCTACGTTATTTACACTCAGTTTTCTAAGGGTTAAGAATAACACTGACCATGTAGAGAGTGGTGGAGTAGAGGTAATACATCGTAACCCAGCACCAACCGTCACCAGAAAACAGCTGACTACACACGCTACACGCAAACCTGAAAAAAACATCGCACAAATCCTTAGTTAACATATCTAATTATCTTAACCTTTAACTTGCACCTTGTTTTATCATAAATCTTTACTTTGTGACCTTGGCCAGTGCTTTATGAGACTGTTTTAATCATCATCTAACACTGATATCTTTACTTTGTGACCTGGGCCAGTGCTTTATGAGACTGTTTTAATCATCATCTAACACTGATATCTTTACTTTGTGACCTGGGCCAGTGCTTTATGAGACTGTTTTAATCATCATCTAACACTGATAACTTTACTTTGTGACCTGGGCCAGTGCTTTATGAGACTGTTTTAATCATCATCTAACGCTGATATCTTTACTTTGTGACCTGGGCCAGTGCTTTATGAGATTGTTTTAATCATCATCTAACACTGATATCTTTACTTTGTGACCTGGGCCAGTGCTTTTACGAGAATATGTTCTCATCATCTTCTAACACTAATTTATATAATGTAGGGTTAATAGTAAGGGGGGATAACTAAACCATTCTGTCCAATACCGTCAAAAAACAACGAAAAATACAGGGTCAGAGAGTCAGAGTAAATTATCACCTTTAACGTCTATCATCCAAGAAAAGAAAACTCCGCTGATTAAATACGAGATCGGCCCCCAGTTTGTTAAGAGACCAATATCAGCGTTGGACCAACCAAACGCTTCCGTGGCTGAATCAGCTATTGGTCCCCAAGTATTCCAGATTAAATTCTGACTTGCAGCAAAGAAACCAAACATCACTAAAACATACCATCTTCTCTTGTACACCTGAAAAATATTACACAAATCTGTATTTCGTTAATCTGGTTTAAACCATTTTTAAATTCACACATGTTGAAATCCTGCTAAACCGGCACAGATCAATGAAGAGAGGAGCAATTTCAAAGCCTCTAGGGTTTGATATCCACACAATTCATCATCGTTT
>NW_008707090.1:16910-18347 GCF_000327385.1 Lottia gigantea | reverse complement strand
AGGTAACTCTTCCTCCGTCGTTTATTTGGGTCTTTGTCCCTACCGATGGTGAGATGATTACGTAATCCTCTTTCTTCTTGTTGAACGAATATTGAATCGGATCATACAATTGAAAGATTGGATCCAATCTGTAATTTTTGCTTGCCATTTTTATCCAATGATTTTAAACCCTTTTCCTTGTTTTTCTAGGGCTTGTCGTTCTAGTCTCTTGTTTCTTAGTTCTCTTATTAGCTGCAGTTCTTTAAGTTCGTCAGATTTTTTCACTGCATCGCTTATATTTACTCCTGCTTTTGCCACAGATCCAAGAGCTTGCGCTTCTGAGGAAATGAGCGATTTGTTGTTTGAGACAAAATTGGTCACTTTGGGGATGAGAGATGTTAGCGCAGAGAAGAAACCGTCTCCTTCGAATTTTTTTTGTTCGTGTTTTAAAATTAAAGACATTTTTAATGCGGTTATTTTATACTGTATTATTATTAGTGATCTGTGGTTTGGGTAATTTATAATACAGTTTGGGGTGGGAGTGTGTTATAATACAGTTTGGGGAGTCTGTTATAATACATTTTAACAGTTTGGGGAGTCTGTTATAATACATTTTAACAGTTGTGTCTTTTCGGATATGACGCATTGAAAAAGCTGCGCATGCGCAGAAGTGAAATGCGTCATATCCGAAAAGACATATACTACTTATATGTCTAACAGAAATAAAAGCGGATTGGTTAGGGTGAATCAAACCACTTAAATATGGTTTTAACCTCTTTGAAAGAATTTTACTAATTATTTTTGTATCACAGTAAGTTAATTTCCTATTTATTCTTATCTCCTTTAGCAATTAATTCAATTACCGTCTGTTTTTGACTTGTAGATAAAGTACCAGTATCAAAAGTATATTTAATAGAGTTCAAAAATATGTGTTTTATTGATGGCCAAAAGGTTTGATAAAATTTAATTGTTAACCCATCGTTTCCAGGGGATTTGTTTAGTTTGAATGTTGTTAATACGTTTTTTTACTTCATTTTCATCAATTTCATATTCCAAAATATCACATGCACTTTTATCAAGAATATTAATATTACGTATTCCATTCAAAGTACTAAATTATCCAGCGATGTTGGATCGTGTAGAAATCGTATATTTTATTGTTAATTTCATTGGAATCAAAGGTGTACTGATCTGAATAGGTAAGTAGTTTGCGAATTGTTGCTTTTGAAAATTTTAGAGTTTTTTTCTCCTTGACAGTATCACAGTTGCTTTGATCTAATAAGCGCTCCCTGAGTTTTTTTCAGTATATATCTCGTCAATTTTATTTTTAACATATAAAAAATCGCTATATAATTTCTCACTCTCGTTATAATTAATTTTATTTTCTAAATCTTAAAGTTCTTCTAATAATTTGTCTTCAATTATTCTTTTTACTTTTTGTTTTTTTTGCAATATTAT
>NW_008707090.1:5370-12215 GCF_000327385.1 Lottia gigantea | reverse complement strand
ATGATGAATTCTCTAATGTTCGGATCCAAACCAAGAATGTAGTCAGCTAAACAAGACGCAAACGTACTACCATTCAAATCACCAATACCTTCATGCCAAAAGTAATTCATTGCTTCCTTAGTTACCAAATCAAAAATTGTGTAATTATGGCACCCCAATTTGGTTTTGTAATACATCGAGCTAGCAGTAAGTAATGGGCATAACAGGAGGGACTGCAAATCTAAAGAAACGACTTTAACTGAGCCATCAGTTTCAGCCCGAAGCTTATCACGAATCTTCTCATTTCGGGCATCTATTTTGCGGGCAATATGAAGGTTGTATTCCTCTTCTGAAATGTTACCCACTTCAAAACCAGAACATATATCGCACTTATCTTTTTTGGGACGATGTATTGCCAGACTCATATCATCAAATAGGGAACGGAACGCCTTTCGACGTAAAAATGGCTTGTTTTCTTGCTTGCAATCATCAACATACACTTTGAACAGCTCAGAGAAGGTGGTAAATATTGGTTCTAGTTTACTCTTCTTAGACGTAGAACGACAATAATGCGATGGTAATTTAGGTAGATCCTGTAAAAACTGTTTCGCTTTGTTGACTTTATTAACCTGTATTGTCGATTCTCGGGGTTTCCTTATGGCTGGTTCTTTTGGAATACCATCATCATCATTTTTCACCCATTCATACACAGTTTTATCTTGAAGATCGAGTGTTGATAGAAACATATTACGACAAACCACAGTGCGTGCATCATTTTTCTTCAAATGATAGCGATAAGAATTCTTCTTTCTACTATCTTCTGCGCGTTTCTTTCTTTCAACCATCTTCACCTGATCCACCATATTTGCCACGAAGACTTTTTTCTGTTTCCAAGTTAGCTCACCCCAGAAACGATTCAAAATTGACAATCTATCTTCTTCGCTAAATTCTCCACACCTTTTGGATAGGGCACACGCTTTAGAACATTTTCTTTCCTTAAGTTTTCGTTCACGCTTAACTGCCGCTTGACAATATCTTCCGTCTTCAGAACGTTTTACACCCCGGTAAGATTTTCCTTTCATGCGAAGAATTTGGTTTACATTTCTATCCCATTGTAAAGGAATTCGTTTACCACGCCTTGATCGTTTAGATTTGCCATCAGTTAATCGTGGTGTGTTAGGTGAATCTGGGTTTGTGACCTGTACGTCGGCATTGGTTGGTGTGTTAGGCAAAGATATGTCATCGTCGTCATCATCTGGCAATGGTTCAACACCATCATCGGAACTGAAAACGAGTAGTCTTCGCTTTTTCTCTGGATGCCAGTTCGGGTCGTTATCGCTGTCGTCAAAGTCACTCTCGTACTCATTTCCGAAGTCATCGGAGTCGTAATTTGGTAATTTTGTAGGTGTAATCTGACGAACAGATGGTCCCTGAATCCTATACAAGTTTGAACCAGGTGAAGCGACTTTGGGTTTTGTTCCGAAAGGAGAGCATAAAGGGGATTCGGCTGTGGCGTTAATATGTTGAGCTGGACTCAAAGACTGGGTACAAGAACCATCAATCTTAGACCATCTGGACACGATACTTCTTGCAGGTGCTAGGTTATGATTTTCAGTAGAAACGGGACCGGTAGGAAGTCTTTTAGATAGATCATCGAAGCAAGTTGTTGGTGGGTTGACTCTTAAAAATTCAATACTTGGAGATGAATATTCGTTTTGTAACTTCCCTGGCACGTTATTGAAGAGCTGTGCTGAACTGGATGTGGTAGAAGATGATGGAATGATGCGATTTGTACATGCAGAGGCTCTAGATAAGGAACATGCTGAAGTAGACCTACTGGTCTCATCATTAATCTTCAGTGCCATTTTGACAAGCTTTTTGCCACGGGAGAAACCAGCCATACCGGGAACATATAATTTTATACCTGAAAGAGAGAAATCATTGAACTAATGCCAAAATTTAAAAGAAACGAGATGTCAAAATATCGTATATGATTCCCATCAAATTATTTCATTTCATTATATTAGCGAATCAAATTTTCGTATATCGCTGTCAGAAAGCCAATTTAATTTTAACAGACTGATTTGAATTGTCAACTTCAAGGAGAGGACCGACAATAAACCATGGCTCACATATAATTTATATCACTTGATACAAACGATTTTTCAGGGTGTCTACGGGTTTGTACTGCTTATTGGGCAGATGTGAATCACTAAACTAAAACAATAAAATGCCTATTATTCCTACATATCTTATAAAACATAACGGCATTGATACATTTACTATTTTCAATAATATTCTCACCTGTATTGTTTATTTTCTAGGCTCAACGCCGTCTCGACGTCGTCTATTTATCAGGTCACATCAAAATTACGATATACGAGATTTTAATTGGAAAAAATAATCAACCAATTATTTTACGAGATTATGTCACATGTCCTGAACGGAACTTCTAATTGGACTAGAAGTACGAAAATAAGATACATAGATGCGGCTCGGAGGGAAGATTTTCGACGTTCAGAAAAGTTATATACGAGATTTTGGCGATATACGAGATTTTGAAAGCGCATCGACGATATAAAAAATCTTAGAATGAATATTAATCCATTGACAAATGGTGAAAAGGAAATGTTTATTATGGGAAAAATTAGTTGTACCATTAATTTGTCGAAAATGACGGAAAGGTCCAAAAAAGTACAAACAGAACGACAGAGATACAGAACAACTTTTTTGATTGAGAAGAAAATGGTATGTCGCAAGGCCTTCCGATTTATGCACTGTCTGCCTGTTTTATTTTAACCTGGAATAAAGGAGGTTTCAAGCATTAACATGCATTTATAAGCAAGATTGAGTGATTTTACATTTTAGCTTACCTGGCTGATGAGAGTTTGGGCCAGAATTTATTTAGCTTTTTTGAATTCAAAAGTTTAGATGGCAAACTAGGCCGGTACCACTTGTCAACTACTTTGTTTAAAGGAATGGAGACCTAATAAATATTTGAAATTGTTTCTGTAAAAAAAAAATTTAAACAAGCTCAGACAGACGTGGTTGTAGAATTATATTGCTGAATTAATTAGTATTATTAATTTGTGTTGTGTTGTAGATTTTAAAAAGTGGTTCTCTACTTCCTTTCTTTTAGTATTGGCAATGACAGATTGAACCATATTATACATGCTTATTGTGATGGTAATATTGGACCCATTGAAAAAAGGAGTGGTGGAAGAATAGAATGTTCACGTGTTTTGACCTTTGATGACATAAAAAGAGTAGTAAATTTTATTTCAACATTTGCTGAAACGCATGCAGTTAGTTCCTGGTTTTAAAAGAGACGACCTTCGGTTACTCCCATCAAATGAAACAAAGGCATCTGTATGGAGACTTTATTCAACAGCAATGGCTGTGGCTGGTCAGAAAAGCTTAAATTACTGTTCCAGCCTTATCTAAATTGTTAACGTTTTCAATGGTGTTCAAAATTTAAACGTATTAAAGACCTACTAACACAATAGACTGGGCCAAAAATATTCATTGTTATTATTGTTCAAATGATACGAGCTATTGAATATGCTTATAAATTTCAAGAATATATGGAATCGCCTTTTACCCCATATTGTACGAACAAAACCAATGTCTGACTTGTGTGATATGTGTCAGAAAAATAATGCTGCTGTTTATAGAAGTGCTAATTTACCTGATGTCGTTAAACGAGCTAAACTTAAAAAACAATTTGAACATTTAGAATTGGTTTCTAAGGAAAGATCTTTATATCGAGATATGGTTTCACAATGCAAAAAATCTGTTGAAAATTTAACACTTGGTTCAAATACACAGTGTTCAAGAAATATTAATGTACATTATTCATTTGATTATGCACAGCATGTGCACTATCCTTCTAACCCTCTACAGCCAGGTCCAATGTACTTTCTAGTACCAAGAAAATGTGGAATATTTGGTGTTACATGTGAAGGCATTCCATCTCAGGTGAATTACCTTATCGATGAAGGCATGTGTACAGGAAAAGGATCAAATGCTGTCATTAGTTACTTACATCATTTTTTTAACACATATGGTTTAGGTGAACAACATGCCGAGTTGCACTGTGATAATTGTAGTGGCCAAAATAAAAACAAATTCATATGGTATTTAATGTGGAGGACTCTACATAATTTTCATTTTTCTATTACATTAAATTTCATGATAACAGGACATACAAAATTTGGCCCGGACTGGTGTTTTGGTTTACTAAAACAAAACTTTAAACGTACTGAAGTATCATCATTGGCTGATATGGTAGAATGTGTTGAGAAAAGTTCAGTGACTGGTGTAAATATTCCACAGTTAGTTGGAGATGAACAAGGAAATGTTTTTGTAAATGTGTATGATTGGCAAGATTTTTTCGCACCATACTTCAAACAATTAAATGGCATCAAGAAATTACATCACATGAGGTAAAATAAGCTGTTATAACAAAATCAGTCCACCTTATAATCTTATTGCAGTTTTTCCACATTTGAAATTAACTATTACTGTAACACATAAATTTCCAAATCTAAAAGAGCACAGCTGTCATTTGAGTATTTCTGTCAAACGTCGCTGAAGAAACGGGTCGGTTCGGCTTGACACATTTTCAGTATTTTAATTGCATAACACCAGTTTTCTTACTAACATCGCGATATTCCGTTCTTCAAACTCCGTATTAGTTTTCGTCTTTTTATCAACAACTGATTCATTTCCGAACTTTATAATTCATAAAAATTGATCGAAGTAAGCTTATCCATGGGCGTGTAACAGTAGATACAAGGGGGTACCATTTTCTTATGTGTAAGGCTTAGTAGTGAGGACAGTTAAGTGGTTGAAGGGAGGTAACTCTGTTTAGTAAAAGTTACCAGTGCCTGTGTTTCAAAAGGTGACTAATGCCTGTGTGCAAGGGCAAGTCACTCTTATGACAGGAAGTTCTCTTCCATGTGCTCCTCAATGTTGATAAAGCCTATGAAATACCAAAGTTTTGTTTCTCTCCTCCCACAGATGATCCTGTAGAAGGTAGTACGACATTGTTTGTCTGTTGTTAACAGAGCTGTAGAAAGGGGTGTTGGTTCCAGTTGCACCATGTTATAGTGCCAGTATATGAACCCTTTCCTTGTGCTCTCCAGAAGTGTCTACCAGGCTTAGTTGTGCTGCATCGTATAATCCTGAGATCCACCGTTGTACCGTCTTTAAAGCTGAACTTTAGGCTTAACTGAGTTACCCAGTGTTGTCATTATTTCTCATTCTCTGTGTGTCAGTCATCGCGTTGGCTAATCTGGTTGTTTTACTACTCATACTTCTCTGTTTTCACCTTCTTGGTGCAGAGAGGTGTAACAGGCGCAGCCATTTTGAATAGTTCTCGAGCGTTCATTGGCTAAGAGGGTCGCTTAGACTATTTTTATCAAACAAAAGCTATGTCGCCTAAATCATTTTGTTAAGCAGCGAAAAAAATTGTTTTGTTAATCATCACAAGCCGACGTACATTTGTGAATCTAAAATAGGTTTTTATTTCCAACATCTCGTTTAGAAAGATTTGCCAAAAAATTCTTCAGATACTGGTTATTATTAATTTTATTTTCATGTCTAACGTTTTTCAGATTTGATATTAACCATCCAGGAATTATATTTTGCAAGACAGTATGTGATGAAAACGAAGAGGCTATAAATCTATTGAAAGATGTGTCAGTTCATCCCCCTTCTGCCTTACCCGAAGTTCAAAAACCACCAGGACTAGATCTAAAACGACAGTGGTATTTTTTCAACAAGATTCGCGAATATTGTACTGAGGAAAGCCAAGACACTGTCTGCCCCCTTCCAGTCGATCAACCAAGTAATTGTTTATCTTCTGAAGATGAGTCAGAAGATGAATTGCCACCTGTTGAAAGACACAATGGAAAAAAGAGAAACTGTAAACTTAGCACTGATGATTTAGTGACATTTTGGATGAATTCAAAGAAGTTGATTGTGCAACAGTATCAAACAAAGGTTATAACGTCACATTATTGGGCTTTAAAGATAGAACGTCCACTGCCGTTACCATAGCAATGACAATTTTCAGCCAAACGTCGGAAAATATTTTCAGACATTTCAGGTATATCCCCATGTGTCCCTTAACAAAAAATAATTGCCCTATCTTTAATATAACGCATTGGTTGCTATGGACTAGCAGTGATTTAGTGTTCAAAACTTTAAACGTCATTTTCTCCATAAGTTGATTTTTCACGAATTGCTGGAATGTCATAGAAAAATTGCCATAAAATCTCAACTAATTATGCTAGAAACCCGAATGAGATACCAAAATGGAGACAATTTCATTGTGAATTCAGAAATGTAAAAATTCAATGTTTTCCAAAATGAGACTTAAGACCCGTTTTGATATGATGGGTCACAAATATATTTTTGAAAAGAGTTCAATTTCAGTAGATATTCTTCGGTGATAAAGTTTTGTTTTATCAGAAAATACATTTCTCCTCTAGAAGAAAAACTAATATCGTTGTTCCATTTTTGAATAAATTGATCCTGAGTTTTGTGTTTGATAGAATATTAAGACATTTTGTATTCAGAGATGATATCGATTGGTTAGATTATATATAAGAGAATCCGTTTTGATCAAGTATTTTTTTTATAAATTCTATAAATCTGAATTGTTTTCCACCTGATAATGTAACTGCAATATAAGTCTATATATTTTATGCGACAATGTCTCTGAGTTTGGGTCAGCTAGCATGGACCAAAATACAATCACGCGTTGTTTGATAGTTAAAAGGATAGGAAATCTGCCTGTTTCTCCATAGATCATATAATTTAGCGTTGTATTTCTAACATCTATAATCCGATTGCTGTAT
>NW_008707090.1:0-2464 GCF_000327385.1 Lottia gigantea | reverse complement strand
TAAGAGGGAGGGGGGGGGGAGGGGTATACAGGAGTGCTTCACTTTCAGTGGTTGTAGAAGCTGGTGACCTTCAGATGTGTTTGTTCTGGATGATGCCTTCCCCCTGTCGACAAACCTGATGAAACATACAAAGAAAGAGTCCAACTGACAAAGGAGCAAAGGATCTTCAATTATCATTTGAGCAGACGCATTGTTGAAAATGCATTTGTGATTCTGGCAAATCGCTTTAGTGTTTTCATGAAACCGTTAGCACTTGAGCAAAAAAAAAAGAAAATATTTTCTATACCAGCCGACCTGACAGATTAATTTAATAAATAATATCATTAATTCTGACTGCTAACTGAATGTTATATATCACACTTGCCTGGTAATTAACACTGGTAGAACCAATTACAATGTTAGTCATATAAAATGTCCCCTCATCCAAGTGAAGTATGAATCAGTTTTGCAAGTACTAAATAACTTATGGGTAGGGAAAAGTGAAAAGTATATACATTATAAAGAATATTAGAATAATTTTTAATAAACCATTATAGAGGCGGGTTGATTTATCCATGCTCAGCCTCCGGCTTTACTTAAATAATGCCACTCGTCCACCATTCATACTTCACTTGGATGAGGAGAAATAATAAAAGTTACACGTCATACATGTAACATTTATGACCTAATTCGTTGTGACTAGAAACCTCATTTTATTTCATTACAGTTCTATTTAAAAATTATTTTTCTGTACTTTTAGGTGGTCTTGAATCCTACTTTTCCTCGATGCTTTAATGCGTGGAAGAATGCAGATGGAAGTTATTGACCATAATAATAACGTTGGAAGACAACAGTTCACCACACTTGCTGGTAAGTAAACTAAAAATTGGGTTGTAATATTTTTTTAGGTATGAGATGTTGTCATTGACACCTACCACTAAATATATAAATCTATTTAATGTCCTAGACCCCTACCACTCTATATAGTTGTTTTAGTTTGAAAATATAGAAATGATACTTTCGAGAACATGTAATCACTGTCATAATTCAAATGTCTCTAATTTATATATTTTTACACTAAAACAATCATATATATATATATATGTTAAATAAGATCAATAACGCCGATAAAGATAGTTAATTTTTACTGCCAATAACAATACAATACACAACAATATGACGTCATGATATTGTCTTTAGGAGATATATTAATATGATGGATTTACACTAATGGAAAAAGACAAATATACATAAAGATCAAACTAATCCGTTTAATTTAGGCTTTAGTTTCTCAATAAAATGTTTTTCCTTGATTCCCATCAGCAGGCTGTCTTTGGCTGGACATTTTGTAGAATGGAAATACCATAGAATTTGGGGATATTCCCCTTGCACAGACATCAATGTGTTCACTCAACGGAATCATTCTCGTTTTAGGATCCCGGATTTGCTGTCTATGAATGGTCATTCTGTTCCGTAAATTATTTGTACAGCCAACATAAAGCTCGTTGCATCCACAACATGTGATCACATATATAACAAACTTGATAGCATGTCATATTAGTTTTCACAGTAAATGTCTGACCCGTTGAGAATTTAAAAGAGGACCCTTCAATCAGAAATATGCATAACCCGCAGAGTTTGCCATTACATTATACGTTAGGAAAAAAGTGATTTTTTTTTTTTATAAATTATAAAAAGTGCCCCCTATCTATATACTCTTATACTACTGGCTCTTGTCAGAATACTGTTCAAATTTTTGGGTTGTATTTTTGATTTAACATATTTGACTTTGTTAATAACAGACTCCATTTTTTGATTTTTTGTAAGAATTGGAAAGTTAATCACAATTATATTGGATAAATCTGGGTTTCTCGGGTTAAACGTTAAAACAAAGACTAGTAAGTTGTCCTCATTCACATGTCGTTTAACTGTGCGCAATTCTTGTAGAGTTAATTGCTCAGCTTTCAAAATCCCATCTGTGATCAGGGTTTGTGGATATTTTCTGTTTAGACTCTGTATTGGTACTGTCTTTACTGGCATTAGACTCTCCTTCTTGAGAAAGGCATTCCGTTTTTCTAATAAATCTTCTCCAAGGGTTTGTTTTGGACTTCCGATTGGTTGATTGTCCTGTTTAGCGCTTCTACACCATCCTGATCCAATTTAACATCACTGCCTGGTGGTAGTACCGGAGTAGAAGATTTAAGGCCAGTTTGGACTTGTGGATGATCACGACTATCGCCATCATAGCCTCCGATAATAAGAATTTTGATCCACTGCCATCCATTAAAAAGGAAGAATCCAATCCACCGTTTTCTATAAAGTATTCCGACAAATGCTGTGGTAAATGTTTTTTCCTGCCTCAATTACCTGGCATAATTAAATAAGTGGAATAAATCGCACTTAAAATACTAAAAAAAAATTATTTTCTTTCAACATGGGGCTAACCGGAAACTAACAATGAGAGAGTTATTTCTCTTAACCAATA
>NW_008707089.1:8836-10800 GCF_000327385.1 Lottia gigantea | reverse complement strand
GGACATGTGAGACAAACTGGTATTTTCCAAGTCATTAGAACACCTCTACTTTCTATTCTATTCTATATAAGTATTAGCATTTTCATTTTCATGAATAAAAATAAGGGAACCCATCTTTAAAGCTATGACACAGGACCTGCCCTGTAGTATATAATCAATTGTAATATTATTTGGCCCTTAAATTGCGTCAGACACTGATTGAATAAACTAGAGGCCATTTATAACATAATCATTTTCAATGACATCTGCACTGAACCATGAACAGTTTACTTTACAATCTTTTCTGTAGAAAATCAAATAGAACAAATTCTAATCCCTTGTCTAATATGTTAAGGAAGAAAAGTAAAACCCTTGCACAAAATAAACATATATTTGAAAAGGGGAAATGCCAGCTCAGTATACTGGGAAAGGACCCAATTTTTTTGAGATTTGAGATCAGAATCAGGTGTATCATTTAAACTTTGATATCAGGGATTAGCAATTTGTCACACCAACTTTTAGTTTTTGGCTCATCAAATTCAATAGCCATTTATTATGTTCCGGTCTGGGTAGTAAACCTTCAATACTAATTGCAGATTGTCACGATGAATTTTAAATTTTGGCTAATCAAACGATATATTGGATGCAGAGGGAATCATTTTGAATGGAAAATTACAAAGGCAATGCTTAAAGTTAACCCTGGCTTAATACAAATTTTTCTACCCAGTGACGTAGGTGGCAGCACAGCTTACATTAAGGAAAACAGAGGACCTATATACTTCAACAGTTAAGTATCGATAGCAGTTAATTTGCAGAGTTTTAGTAGCTTTTTCAATTACAAAAATATTTTGGATATTTCAGATTTTAAACAAGGGGAATAACTCTGTTGAAACTAACCAGAAATAAAAGATGACAGTCATATAGAGAGACAGAAAAATGAAATATGGCTTTACAACAGGTAAGCTTAAATATTTTTTTTTCTTTGAAAATTTTAATTTTTCAGACTGATATACCAAGGTAGTTTCCAAATTGGAATAAAAAAGAATCTTTGGAATAATTTACAGTTCAGATCAATATGGTTTCTGTGAGTGTCTTTTCTAAGTTATAAATCTATATAACAGATATAAACCAGTTCTTATATTTCACTTATATTGACTTATTTTCAGGGGTTGATATGAGTCTTGAATATATGTAAATAGTCTTCAGAAGTACTAGAAATATACGAAAAATGCATAAACCTTCAAAAATATCTCAAACTAGGAATTTTTTTTTCCTGTTTCTTTAGATGTATTTTCTATATGGCAATGTCTCCAGAAAAGATGACTCGTCTTTTTAAAGGGATACTACGTCTTAGAATAAACATAAAATTTAAAAATTTTAAACATGGCGAATAAGAACATATATTCATCAGTAGATATACCTGGTGTCATAAATAACATAACAGGATTCTTATATAATCCGATAAATCCAAAAAACTTATAAAAATGCAGTTAACTATTGAAAAACGCTTAATATTATGATTAAGAGTTTTTCAATAATTACTTAGTTTTATGAATTTTCCAATTTTCTAGATTTTACAGGGATTCTGTTGTAACTTTATGACACCAGGTAAGTTCACTGCTGAATATATACTCATATTGACCATTCTTGAGAATTAAATTTTATGTTCATTCTAAGACGTAGTATCACTTTAACTTTTAAACGCGGATAATTCTGGAGGCTCAAATTCTGATGGTGAGCTGTGAACACTATTACTAATTGACTTGGTTAAAAAATTTCTGAAACTAAGGTACCATTAAAAAAATGGCACAATGGCACATCTGTCCCTTTAATAATGCTAAGTTGTCTGCATTTCCGAAATAATTGTGTCGAGAATCTGCAGCTTTAAGGAAACTCTTATGCCTTTCCTGTTCAGTGAGTTCTTCTTAGTTTAACATTCACAGATGGCAAAAATTCGTTTTCAAATTTTTTCACACTCTATCTGT
>NW_008707089.1:7708-8786 GCF_000327385.1 Lottia gigantea | reverse complement strand
AATGAATTATCATGTATTCTTAATCATATCATTATGTTCTTATTGCATATAATTAAGAGTTTTAACTAATCATAAATGTTCATGTATATAGAGTCTGGATAAACAAAAAAAGACTTTTTGACCTTTCTTGATCGGTCACTCATTGGAATTCTGCTGGTAATTCTCTTCTAATTTAGCTAATTATGAATTAATTATGGACATGTGAGACAAACTGGTATTTTTCCAAGTCATTAGAACACCTCTACTTTCTATTCATATAAGTATTAGCATTTTCATTTTCATAAATGAAAATAAAGGAACCCATCTTTAAACTAAAATTTGTTTATGCATTAACATTGAGTTGTTCGTAAATTTTTGTAACAAGGCTAGACGATCTTACTGGTTTAAAATTGTGTGCAGTTAAACTGGTAATCTCTATTCAAATTGACTTTCACTTGGTCAAAATTTCTCAAAGTTGTCTGCGAAATTTTTTGTGTGAAAATTTCTGTTATTCTGATTTTTTGTATGAGTGAGGACATCTTGAGTTATCAAATGTGAGGAGTTTTATCTTCCTGTAACCCTTGATAACAGGGGTTCATTGTCGGCAATCAATTTAATTGGTTATGGATTCAGTTCTGGGCCAGTTAGATCAAGGTTTCAACCTTTTTCTTTCCATTACCCCTTTTCAAGATCATTGGTCAATTTCAGTTCTCCCCTAAACATCCCTTACTATATCACCCCCTTTCCTCCTATAGATCTTTGGGAGCCGCAGTGGCTCAGTGAGTTAGAGGCTTGCTCGCTTACCTGAAGGTCCAGGGTTCAATCCTGGCATAGGTTGAGATAATACCTTCGGATTTTTCAATTCGGTTTCCCCGTCAGTGATGCAGGTAAGAGGGGCTTGTATGCTACAGGCTGTGCACGTTAAAGATCCCCCGACAGTTGG
Source organism: Lottia gigantea (assembly GCF_000327385.1). Lineage (NCBI taxonomy): Eukaryota > Metazoa > Mollusca > Gastropoda > Lottiidae > Lottia > Lottia gigantea. The sequence goes on along the minus strand of NW_008707089.1, from coordinate 7,864 downwards.
AAATCGAAAAAGAGCAGGCTAATGCCGTGTCCTGGCAAAACGTCCCTCATTGCACCCTGCATGGCGTTGTCCGTCTTTATTAGCCCACATGGTGCAGAAAAGTAGGACGTAAAACTCTATTCATTTCATTTCATATAAATCTTCTATCACCCCATT
>NW_008707089.1:0-2979 GCF_000327385.1 Lottia gigantea | reverse complement strand
AGGGTATTGGCATAGGAATAATTCAAGAGGTTTTTTGAGAATGTCCCTGAAACCAGGGTTACTGGAAACTGAACCAGAGTTGACTATAGCTGTGATTATATATGTGGTAACAATGTTGATCAGTATCTCTCAGTTATTGACTCACTAAATATTACATGTTGTTATTCTTCTATTATGATATGATATAACATTAATTACTTATTCACATAACATACGTCTCCTGGCCATGGGCACAGATCACGTCAGAAAACCTGGGGGTGACATGATATCCTGTGCCCCCCCCACAAATGGTCAAGCTTGGTTGAGTAGTTTGTCTGTAATGGACGTAAAATAGGCACTTTTTGGCATCCGAGAACATCAAAGTGCAGAAATTTTGCGCCTGTGACTCACTATTCGAACAATTTATGGTCGAGTGACAGAAAGACCATTCGTTCGTTTTTGGACCCATCTCCACTCACAGAAGCGTCAGTACGAAGGAGCACACCTACGGTCCGACCCCTTTTGAATAAATCCTGTGTAAGCCACTAGTCCCCCCCCCCCGGATCTGTGCCCCTGCTCCTGGCTACAGCAAATTGATAACATAAAATGAATCAGGAGCTTTACACCCCATCACATATATGTGATTTGATTTGGAATTACTACTGCAGATGTATAGTCTTAAAATGAATGGGAGTAAAATTTCCCTCATTGCCCAGTGCATGATATTGCCTATCTTACTAGCCTAGTCTAGTGTCAGATGAACATTAGAGCAGTGTTTGATTTTTGTACCTTCCAATTGAAGAGTTCATCCTGTTTTCTAGGCCAGATAAATAAACAGAAACAGATAGAGAAATATCTTAATTGGCCTAATTTATAAATAACAAGGCTGAACTTTGACCCGAAACTGACCTTAACATGTGTCAAATTTAATGGCTCTACCTTTTCCTATATAAATATCTCTCAGCCTAACCTTTATCTTTCATCAGTCCATGTAAATAGATTGGATGAATGAAAGAGTACATGAATGAATGAAAATGAGAGAAAGAAGATTAATAAATGTATGAATGAATGAATGAATAGATAAACTGTTGAGTAAAAGGATGAATGAATGAATAGATAACTGTTGAGTAAAAGGATGAATGAATGAATAGATAACTGTTGAGTAAAAGGATGAATGAATGAATAGATAAACTTATGAGTAAAAGGATGAATGAATGAATGAATAGATAAACTTATGAGTAAAAGGATGAATGAATGAATAGATGAATTGATGAGTAAAAGGATGAATGAATGAATAGATAAACTTATGAGTAAAAGGATGAATGAATGAATAGATAAACTTATGAGTAAAAGGATGAATGAATAGATGAATTAAAGGATGAATGAATGAATAGATGAATTGATGAGTAAAAGGATGAATGAATGAATAGATGAATTGATGAGTAAAAGGATGAATGAATGAATAGATAAACTTATGAGTAAAAGGATGAATGAATGAATAGATAAACTTATGAGTAAAAGGATGAATGAATAGATGAATTAAAGGATGAATGAATGAATAGATGAATTGATGAGTAAAAGGATGAATGAATGAATAGATAAACTGATGAGTAAAAGGATGAATGAATGAATAGATAAACTTATGAGTAAAAGGGTGAATGAATGAATGAATAGATAAACTTATGAGTAAAAGGATGAATGAATGAATAGATGAATTGATGAGTAAAAGGATGAATGAATGAATAGATAAACTTATGAGTAAAAGGATGAATGAATGAATAGATAAACTTATGAGTAAAAGGATGAATGAATAGATGAATTAAAGGATGAATGAATGAATAGATGAATTGATGAGTAAAAGGATGAATGAATGAATAGATGAATTGATGAGTAAAAGGATGAATGAATGAATAGATAAACTTATGAGTAAAAGGATGAATGAATGAATAGATAAACTTATGAGTAAAAGGATGAATGAATAGATGAATTAAAGGATGAATGAATGAATAGATGAATCGATGAGTAAAAGGATGAATGAATGAATAGATGAATTGATGAGTAAAAGGATGAATGAATGAATAGATGAATTGATGAGTAAAAGGATGAATGAATGAATAGATAAACTGATGAGTAAAATAGATAGAGTGAAAATATAAATGAGTGACAACAGCAGGATGAATGAATGAACTAATAGACAGTATGAATTAGAGAGGAATAAAATGGTTAACTGGAATGAGTGAATGCAACAACTTCCCACTCTATAATCATACGACAAACTGTCATTGCTTGTTAGAAACATGCAGCAGTGACATAAACTCTAGAAATATTGATCTGTATTGAATAATGAATAATGGTGCAGCCTGTCACAGAGGCATGATTCATATATTACTGGCAGGACGCGACAGGACAAGACCCATTCTGTTAATTAATGATCTGCTGTACATGGATAGGCTAGCGCACACACACGCACATTCACCCACGTGTGACCACAGTCAATGCACATGCTTCAAGATTCCTTCACATGCACACAAAGACTTGTGAGAGGTCAGCTCGCCATGGTGTTGCTTTATTGATTTTTCAATAGACTCAAGGGATTTTTTATTGGAATTTTCTTTCGGAATGTGACAAATTAAGTAAATTGAAAATGGCTACAGGTTTTGATGAAGAATTTCTATATTGTGTCATTATTTTTGTGAGTATATATGAAAATTTATTATGCTTATTAAGAAGCAATATAATGTCAGTCATGTTTTAAAATGATACTACGTCTTAGAATAAACATAAAATTTTAAACTTGGCCAATAAGAGCATATATTCATCAGTAGATATACCTGGTATCATAAATAACATAACAGGATCCTTATATAATCCGATAAATCCAAAAAAACTTAATAAAAATGCAATAAACTATTGAAAAACGCTTAATATCATGATTAAGCGATTTTCAATAATGATTTAGTTTTATGAATTTTCCAATTTTCTAGATTTTACAGGGATTCT
>NW_008707088.1:0-1292 GCF_000327385.1 Lottia gigantea | reverse complement strand
GGCGGGGTATCTCAGTATTCGTACCCGATCCTCTCCGTTTGGGTACTCCTACTCTGTGGGCGGCGTCGATACTTATTTCACTGGTAATACCTAATTTCTCACGGAATAGCTTTTTGGCAATAGCTATACAATCCTCGCCGTCTGATTCGACAATTCCAAAAATGCGAATATGGGCTTTCCTCGTGTACTGTTCTAAACTGTTGATTTTAGAGCTCAGTTTCTCAAATTCTATAGTCTTTGCATCTAGTTTATTTTGCAAATCAGTTAATTGATCATAAAACTGGTCGTGTGTTATACTGACAGAGTGGTGAGACTCTTCAATTCCCCTGTTATATTCTATATACGGGATAATTTAACCCCTTAGCCATTTACACAATATGTTAGGTTTGAAACGGATATATTAGTTTCATCTTATGCAAGAATAATAACAAAATCTGAATATGAAAGTATGTCAATAAAATAGTTCTAGGTAATAAGTATGGTTAGTAAGGTAACAGGTGTACAGGTTATCTTATCATATATCTACCTTTATAGTAAATTTATACCCTTATTCTTTAACTGTTTCCAACAATGGAACAACCTAAACATTTGAACAATATGTTTCAGTTTTGATATTTTTCAATATTTCTATAATTCATTCATCAATTTATCTGTAACATTTTGTTGTTAGAAAAGTAAATATTTAAAACAATTGATTGCATTTTTATTCAAACCAAATTAATCAAGAATTCAATCCTGCAAATTCTACTTGGTTAAGCCAGAAACCAATCTTGCCAACTTCCTTATTCTGAATTAAATATCTTTATAACTATTGTTTGAATGCTACTAATTATGCTAAGCTTAATCATTGTGGAATAGTTTTGACATTCTAAATGTTTATTATTGTCTGAATTCCATCTAGAAATATTGGTTGTCTTAAACCATTTTCGCAGTATATTAAAACATAAACACACAATGCAAACTCTAAATTCTATCTCTTTGAGCCCAAATTATCCAAAAGGTGACAACTAAGTGTCCTCACTCCTCAGTGAAATGGTAAGCATCACAAGTCTCTCAGGTCAGGAACAAATATTGCCTTTGACACCAACTAAGTGGGACTGACATGGAAAAAGTGCGAAATTGTTCGAAACAATAAGCTGAGGCCCTGTGTGCTACAGGCTGTGCATGTTTAAGATCCCCAAAAGATCCCCAAACAGATGGAAATCGATAAAGAGCAGGCTTAAGCTGCTGTCCTGACATTGCACTCTGTATGGCGTTCCCTGTCTTCATTAGCTCACATGGTGCAGAAAAGT
>NW_008707087.1:0-1292 GCF_000327385.1 Lottia gigantea | reverse complement strand
CAAATCGTTATACTATAAATTCGTGTCCATATTACCATACCGTGAATTTATGCACAAATTGTCACACTGTAAATTTGTATTAAGATTGTCATTCTTTAACTTTATGTCCAAATGATCATACTTTAAATTCATATGCCCAAATTGATTGATGCCCAACTATGCCCAATAATTTGTATTGTATACTTGTATTCAAATTATCATACTATAAATCTGTGTCCAAATTGTGTTACTGTAAATTTGCATTCAAATTATCATACTATAAATCTGTGTCCAAATTGACTTATTGTAAATTTCTGTCCAAATTATCAAACTGAAAATTTGTAATTAAATTGTTATGCTGTAAAGGTGTATCCAAATTGCCTCACTGTAAATTTGCATTCAAACTATTAAACAATACATTTGTGTCCATAGCGTCATACTGTAAATTAGTGTCCAAATTTACACACTAACTTTGTATTCAAATTGTCATACTATTTATTTGTGTCCATATTATCAAACTGTAAATTTGTAATCAAACTGTCATACCGTAAATTTGTAATCAAATTGTCATACCGTAAATTTGTAATCAAATTGTCATACCGTAAATTTGTAATCAAATTGTCATACTGTAAATTTGTAATCAAATTGTGAAGTTGTATCCAAATTTGTATATGGTAAATTTGTATCCAAAAAGGTCATGCTATGTGATCCCAACTGACATACTGTAATTTGTAATCCACCTTGTCATGCTATCAAATTTGTAATCCACTTTGTTATACTGTAAATTTGTAATTCACTTTGTCCGCTGTCGAAATTGTAATTTTATAAATTTGAATCCATGAAAACATAATGATATAAAATATTAAATATAGACTCTAATAAACATTTTTTTATATATCAAAATGTACTATTTTCAAGTAATATGAATAATAGTAAATATTTCCGACTTTGCTTAAAAAATCTGGGCTGTGTAAGAAAAAGTCAGATTGGAAGAAAAAAAAACACTTCATCCTTAAACTTCCTTCACAAATGGTCACAACCATCAATTTCTTAGATATCAGATCTCCTGATATCTCATAGATCGTATATCATCTAATAAAACACCACCACGTGGGTAGGCTACCTGTTTAATCACGTGATAACGATCTGTAAAGGGATATAAGTTATCTTGCCATCGTCTAAACGTAGTCGAGTACCGTTTCAAATAAACTTATCTCTTATCAATCTAGCAATCAATGCATGAACATTTCTTTTGAAAGCTTTTGAATAATATCTCAAATTTTCGTGGATTGATGGTCGTAGCCAGCTGCTTC
>NW_008707086.1:8399-10753 GCF_000327385.1 Lottia gigantea | reverse complement strand
CCTATTGTTCTATTTTAACAACTGCCTAGAAATTAGTTTCAAGATGCCTACACAGAGACTTATTGCTTATTTAAAGATACGGTTGGTGTTATTTGCTACCGTTCAGTGGGTTCTCATATATTTTACTCGGATATACATAGGACCATTGTTTTTCTTTGTACAAGAAATCGGAATAAGGCTATCAGAAACTATGCGTGCCCCGATTTGGTAACACGTTTTTTAGTTTTTTTGCTCTTTTCTACTAAACAAATCGTATCAAAGGGTAACTGAAAGCAGAACCAGACGTTTGTAAAATGTATAGAAAAGCTGACAACTAAACGCATGGCGAGTGTGGTAACCCATGCACTATAGCAAGATTTTTTCATTTTATCTAGACATTGCCTGTAAAAATCCCGTTAACGTAGCACTTTGTTAATAACAAATCTAATTTGCATAATTTGTCGCCTTCATGTGTATATATAATTATGGTATGTGTGACGTAATTAAAACATCAAAGAGGTATTATGCAAATTAGATCTATAATCTACGTTATCTGACATTTTCAGGAAAATTTGCATAATTCGCACATTTGAACATAGGAAACAAAGGCTTTTAAGGTTTTAGTCAAGGTTTATATTGAAGGGACAGGCACACCACCCGTTTAACCAATCGAACCTTACCCTCCCCAGAAATGGGATTTTTTTTAGCTTAGCTAGTAGAAAAAATATTCACAGCTCACCGACGAAATATGAGCCATCTTTGTCCAAAATTAGGCCTATCCGCTTTTGAAAGTTAAAAAGACGGCTCATCTTTTCGCGGGATTCTGCAATATACAGAAAAGACATAATATATATAAATCGAAATTCCTAGTTTGAGGTATTTTTGAGGTAATAATGCATTTTTTGTACATTTCTAGTACATCTTTACATATCCAAAATTCGTACTTCGCAGAGTGAAATGAATTTTTTTTTTTAAATTAAGAAAAGAAAAATTAACATTGATACGGCGGGTGGAAGTTTCGCGTATAGGCCGCACTGTACCTCCATACAAAATGAAAATTTGTAAGAGAGAGATGAATCGCGATAAAAACCCTGATAAGATCAAAAACATTTTTTAAATCCATATCTTTTGAGTTTTTCGTCATTCTTAAAAGAGGCAGCGCTCTTCGTTGAATTCTCTTCCCATAATTTGAAAAGACATTTGAAATATGAAAACGCATCCCTTATTTTAATGAATGCACCCATTGAAATCCAGGAACATGGCATTATTTTTAAATGATTATACACCCTGATCGTTATCGAATAAATGGGAGCATGCCAAAAGCGACATGCGATGATGCTCATGAAATATTACACAAAGCAATATTCGTGTGCATTTTTAACGTCCGCTATAAAGAAATGTCATAATCAAATGTTACTGGCGCTCGTTGTATGTTACGTTTGTTCTGTTTTTTAATTAGCTTTTATTCTTAATATAGCCACTTCAGTTAGGGTCTAACGGCAGCCCTCTTGAACTTTCGTCAAAAGGTTAATTTGACAAACGTTCAAGAGGCCTTCGTTAGACCCTAACTGAAGTGGATATATTAAAAATAAGAGCTAATAAAACAAAATAATTATTTAATTAATTAGCCTGAGTGATACAATTTGCTCACTTCCTGTTTGATATTTCAACCGGAAGTACATTCCATTTTCTCAAATGCAGTATTTGTGATTCTATTCTTTTCCTTTTGACGCCATTTTTATAATTTCACATTGTATATTTCCAGCCTTACCAATATACAGATATTCCAATGAAGAATTAGCTGAACTGGATGAAGGACAATCAGTACAGACCGAGCAATCCAAGAAAGAAGGAAAGGATATTGATATTATCCCTCTGTACTGCGCGATATTAGGTGCAGTGGTCGTAGGCCTACTTGGTTATGTGATAATGGTTCACTACCGCCGTATCAAGGAAAAACGACTGATCAGAGAACCCCATGATGATGTGGAATATTCCAAAGCCTCGGCCGGGGATTCTGGAATCTGTGTTGAGGTCGACCACCAGCAAAAGATTACTCCAGGTAAGCTTATTTTTCTGATGTTTAATTTATTTGAACGCTATCGACTGAGCCGTCCTGCTGTCCTCACAGACGACAATCTGACTCATTACCGACTCGGCCATAACACTGTCCTAAGAGACGACAATCCATCTGACTCATCAGACAACAACAATTCATCTCGCAGCTGACAAGCAGACGAGAATCCAACTAGCTACTTATTGAGCTACCCAATGCCCTGGTAGACGAAAATCGATCAAGCGGCTGAATGATCTATCTCACTTTCTAAGCAGACAACAACCCAAACTTGCTACTGACTGAGTTATCCCATTGCCCC
>NW_008707086.1:0-3120 GCF_000327385.1 Lottia gigantea | reverse complement strand
AAACTAGCCAACTTTGAAACTAGCCAAAACTTTGAACTNTGATGCCTTTACATAAGTCCTAACCATTAATCAAAATCTAACGTCTTTTTTATTCCAGGTTTTTCCACAAAGAAAATAGCCAACTGTGAACTGAAATCTCAGAGGGACTCAACAACTCCTTTAAAACAATTACTGACTGAATGGAGTCGAAACGAGGCGGCCACAGTCGGTATTCTCATACAGGCCATGAAAAACTTGGGACGCCATGATGTTCTCCCAGCGCTAAATGTGTATAACAGTGCTGAGTTACGGCCCTTGATGCCTCAAAGTAATATTGTGTGATGTTCATAGTCCCTTATTTATAAAATCCAATGGAAATATTTGAAAGTTCTTGTGATGAAAGTGACCCCCGTGTTAAAGGGGGGGTGTGGCAGTATTGAGATTCGTGGGAAACATTGCAGAGAGTCTACACGATTTCGTTAGAAATAGTTAACTCTTGGCAATCTAAACTATCCAGGCCAAAGCACGCGTAAATCCAAAACAAGGTCAAAGCACGTGTAAATCCAAAACCAGGCCGAAACACGTACAAGGTTTAAACCAGGTCAAAGTACAATGCTAAAACTAGGCAAAAGCACGCGTACACATCAGACATAACAGACTGAATTACCGTGTTTGCTCTTACCAACCGTGTTTTTGTGTGAATAAGTTTTTTTTTAAGAATTATCTTTCTAATATGAAATGAAGCTGTGACTGATTGAAGATTGTTGTTCTGTTGCTTCAGAATGATATTATGCATTAAGTGATAACCTATGACAAGTTATTTTGAATTACCTTTGTGAAGTCAAGATAATTCTCTTGTGACAATTTTCATTACCATGAACGGTAACTCTGTTTTGACATTTTGAATTTTTGAAATTTAAATTGCTCCATGAATTTTAATCGTCATCAAGGGCGATAAACTAAGTTGTCCAAATTTGAAATGGACAAGAATAATAACTCTGTGATGACATTTGGATTTAAGAACGGTAACTCTTGATAGCCTGCGAATAGCAAAGAACGATAACTGTGCAGTGATTAATCTTAAAGAGCGATAATTCTGAACTAGACAATTTGAATTGCAAAGAACAACAACTCTCGCTACTTAAAGAATTTCTAAAATTCGATTTATAAGAACGGTAGCTAACTGTGCTGTGACAGATTCTAAGAACTCTATTGAACCTAAAGGACTATATTATTTGTGTATATATTGGGTATTTATCGTGTATACAGAAACTATTATTATTATTATTATATTTTACTCGCTCAAAGCGTCACTAAAGACATACCGGGGTTGTCTTTTGGAAAGTTTCTAGAATCACATCCATGTTTTCATTAAAAATCAAACTCTACTTTCATTTTATTTTTTTTTATCCCCACCCCCACCAAATGAAGAAGGAAATGGGAGAAGTGGCTCAACTAGATCAGTAGGGGTGCGTGGACTTCAGTGGGTTGAGGCCCCTCCCCCGTGAATTTACTTCAACATATTATGCTCTGCGTTTTTCCGGGGTGGGGCCCCCTTAGGGCTGGGGGCCCTTGGATTCGGTTCAACCAGACCCTGTGGTAGTTGAGTCACTAAAAGGCAGCTCCTTTCGGACACACTGTTGATATAGTCCATGATTAGGATAGCTAATAAATAATATCATAATTCATATGAAGAGCACCTTCAATCCAGTAAAATATACCGTTCCCTGATGCTGTTTTAAAGGATACTGCCTCTTAGAATGGACATAAGATTTAAAGTCTCAAACTTGGTCAATAAGTGTCTATATTTATCAGTTGAATTTACAGGTGCCATGACTAAAGAATAGAATCTCTATATAAGATGATATATCTATTAAACTAAATAATTATTGAAACACTCTTCTAAGCATGTTTCAAAATTACGTAGTTTAATGAATTATTACTATCGTGCTCAGAAAAAATCTGTTTTAAAACGTTCCCTTAGTTCTTGTTAAGTGGTTTACGTATAGTTTATTATCTTCCATATTTAAACCTAAAACTAGCTTATTAAAAATAGGCCACAATGGTCATTAAAATAACAAATTTGACTCATGTACTATTAATTTTTTTTTTATTATACACAGATTTTTGCGGTAGGTTTGAAATACCTTATCTCCAGTTCAGTGACTTTTCTCATATGTGACAGTATTGGACTTTGAAACACCAAGTTCCAGACAAGCTGCCCTGGCAGTGGATTGATATTTGGGGTTTGGCAAGCATAAGATTGGGTTGGGGAAGGGGGAGATTCGACCAATCGAACACACCATTCCCCATACTTAGTATGCATTGTATAGGAATTATCCCTGAAATCAATGAAATGGATTCACATAAGATGGAGGTCGGGAGGAAGACCAACCGATCCCACCATTTCCATGCTTAGTACGTATTGTACTATGATCATCTCTGGATTCAATGACATGGATTAACATGGATTAACATGGATTAACACTTTCTCGCCATTTCTACACTGGTTTATATTGGGTTCATCAACGATGATATTACTATTCATATACACACGGTTGTCTTGGGTTGATTTTTTATAGGGTAGGTTTTATTTGTAAATTTCTAAAAATATTTATTGGTGAGAATTTCTGCTCGGAAAAAATACCCAATAGGGATTTAAATGTTAGCTTGCCAGTTAAGATAACATACTCCCCTATACATTTGAAATGATAAAAATATTTTTCATATATCATTAAAGTTCTAGATCAAATCAAAATGCGCATCTTTAAAAGCTGAAATATGGAGTTGTGGCACTTTTTGAAAGTGGGAACATGGGTATTTAGTTAGCTATAACATAAAGGAATAGATTCCAGATGAGAAAAAGTAATCTCCGCTTGTGCTACAAAAAGTCGTTTTAATGCACATTTGAGAGGCACAGTCCATGACCTAGTGATAACACATTTTCTCATATTAAAGAACATCCCAATGCATAAAAACTATCGATCAACAATTTACAAGTTTCATATCCTATATATGTAGTTTCTCCTCCAAATCTTTGTAAATATCAATAGCAATAACCAAAATACACGAATAATCTTTCAAAGGCATATTAGAAGCACAGGTTATAGATAAATAAGACAATTTATGGATAGATACTTC
>NW_008707085.1:7686-8415 GCF_000327385.1 Lottia gigantea | reverse complement strand
TAGACGCCTTGAATTTGTTAAAAATTGTTCGTGAGCAGGATTGAAGCTACAGTTTTCATCCGATTCTGATGAAACTTGGTGTGCTCATTGGAATTGATAAGATCTCGTACAAGTTCTAACTTGACGCATTTTCGATGAACGGTTTTGGAGTTATTGCCCTTGACTTTGTTAAAACGCGTCGAAATTTGTTAAAAATAGTCCGTGAGCAGGATTGAAGCTACAGTTTTCAACCGATTCTGATGAAACTTGGTGTGATCATTGGAATTGATAAGATCTCGGACAAGTTCTAACTTGACGCATTTTCGTTGAACGGTTTTTGAGTTATTGCCCTTGACTTTGTTAAAATGCGTCGAAATTTGTTAAAAATAGTTTGTGAGCAGGATTGACGCTACAGTTTTCAACCGATTCTGATGAAACTTGGTGTGATCATTGGAATTGATAAGATCTCGGACAAGTTCTAACTTGATGCATTTTTGATGAACGGTTTTTGAGTTATTGCTCTTGACTTTGTTAAAACGCGTCAAAATTTGTTCGTGAGCACAATAGAAGATACAGTTTTTAACCGATTCTGATGAAACTTTGTGTGATCATTGAAATTGATAAGATCTCGGGCAAGTTCTAACTTGACGCATTTTGATGAAATGTTTTTGAGTTATTGCCATTAACTTACGAAAAACGCGTCAAAATTTGTTTGTGAGCACAATAGAAGCTACAGTTTTCAACCGATTT
>NW_008707085.1:0-563 GCF_000327385.1 Lottia gigantea | reverse complement strand
TNAAGGGGGGGGGGGGGGGGGGGGCAGTTTAGGTACCCCCCTGCCCTCCCGGAAAACTTTGTGAATTGTTAGCATTACAGTGGTGCTCTCTTTAGAGTTATTGCTATCTTTATTGCTGCCGAGAACGCCAATTGGAAGCCTTGAAACACGATTTTATGTCTGGGGACCTCCTCTAGAAAATTTTAGAGAGGGGGTGGGGAGGCTTTATCCCCTCTACATGGTTAAAAACAGTAGCCGGTCCCTTTTTCGATACCCGAGGCGATCGCTCCAGACCGTCCCAGAATGTATAAGGTTCGAGAGTGCTCGGAGGTTCCCGATTTTTTTTTGCGCAAAAATGCGGCCGATCGACTAATGGTCGGTATTGTCGGGACCAAATCATCTCCTGGAAAATGGCCTCATTAGAAAATTTCGGTTTCCTGTGGCTCCCTTTGTCAACCTACGCCTACATTTGGCCACTGAAAAGCGAGCCTTTGTCGTGTACCTACGCAGAAGATCGCTCGAGGATCGCCCCTCAGCAATAATCCAGTGGTCGGGGCGATTTGAGGTGATTCAAGACGACAATT
>NW_008707084.1:0-1293 GCF_000327385.1 Lottia gigantea | reverse complement strand
TCTAATTGACAGTCTAGATGCTGCTATTGACTTCAATAAAAATACTATTATATTAGGCGATTTTAACACAGATTTTGTAAGTACCCGTATTAGTCTTTTGCATAATTTTATTTAATCTCCATCAAATTATTACTAGTCAGTCATTATCAAAGGCCAATCATCTTGTGCCAAAAATCCTAAAGCTGGTGTTCTCCAGGGTTCGGTTATAGGGCCTTTACTATTTTTGATATATATTAATGATATTACTTCTGATATTATGTCCAATATTCGTCTTTTTGCCGACGACACATCACTTTATCTCGGTATTGATGATAAAGTGGTGTGCCGTAATACCCTTAACAGAGATTTAGAACGTATTCACCTTTGGTCTGTCAAATGGAAAGTCACCATCAACCCCAGAAAACCAAATGTATGACTTTTTCTAGAAAACACGATCCTTCATTCTTTAGCCTCGATTTTAACCATAAAGTTCTCACTGACACAGATGAGCACAAACATTTAGGTATAATTTTTAGTAAGAATAGAACATCTCACAATGATTACTTAGTTTCTAAAACCTCAAAAATGGTCGCCCGTTTTCGTCATTTAAAAGTATCGACTCTCTCGTAAATCCCGTGAAACGTTGTATAAACAATTTATTTTATCAATTTATGATTATGCGGATAATTTATGGAATAATTGTTTTCAAAACGACGCTTTTAAATTAGAAAAATTAAATGTGGATGCTATCCATTCAATCACAGGCCTTATTCGATTCACATCTCATTCTATTTTATATAAAGAATCTGGTTTTACTAGTTTAAGTGATCGAAGATTTTCACATCAAGTTATTCTATTTTATTTAATGATAAACAGAATGACACTTCAATATCTAAGTATTCTTATTCCCCCGAATGTTTTAACTGTAAATCCATATAATGTTCGACACGGTTCCCAGCTTCGCACCTTGCCCTGGCAAACAGTTTCCTATAACTCTTCTTTCCTCCCTTCTGCATATTTTTACTTAGGTGATCGTTTTCCCCAAGTTTTCCATACCAGATTACGGCATTGTAAAAGTATCTTACAAGCTCACAAATTCCTTATGCACATCAGTGACACTTCATCATGTTTATGTGGACATCCCTTCGAGGATTCAGAGCATTACTTACTCCATTGCAGACTATTCTCAAATATGCGCAACATGACAATAAATCTCCTTCCATCGCACCATCGCTCTATCTCCTCTCTTCTATTTGGCAATTCAGACCTCCCCTTAAGTAGCAATCACATATTTTTTTCTACTGTTCATAAGTT
>NW_008707083.1:0-1293 GCF_000327385.1 Lottia gigantea | reverse complement strand
CTGTTCCATAAAGCTGTGTCTATATATCGTACTCACAATTGCTAAATGCCATTCAAAGATGATACATATTGTTATCTTATTTTCATTCCAAATAATACGTATTAATATCTCATTTTTACAATTTTCAGGTATTATTCAACAGTTAAAGAGTTGATAGAATTCTGTTCATCAGTTCATATAAAACAATATTATCCTGATATTATCATCCTAGATAGCCTTGACTTCTACCTGCTACAGCTACAGGTATTCATTTCTTTCTTTCTTTATATATTTATTTATTTATTTATTTATGTCAAGAATTCAATTATTTATTCATTCAAGAATTGATTCAGAATTGGATAAAGATTAAGAATTCATTCAAGAATTCATTATTTAAGAATTCATTCATTCAAGAATTCATTTACTGAAGCATTCATTTATTCATTTAAGCATTCATTTATTATTCAAAAATTCATTTATTCATTCTTCTATTGAACATCCATCGATTCATTCATTTATTGAGGCATTCATTTTTTCATTCAAGACTTCATTTGATAATTCACTTATTCAAGAATTCATTTATTCATTCAAGAATTCATTTATTCATTCAAGAATTCATTGATTCATTCAAGAATTCATTGATTCATTCAAGAATTCATTTATTCATTCAAGAATTCATTTATTCATTCATTAATTCATTCATTAATTCATTCAAGAATTCATTTATTCATTCAAGAATTCATTTATTCATTCATTCAAGAATTCATTTATTTATTCATTCAAGAATTCATTTATTCATTCAAGAATTCATTCATTGATTCATTCAAGAATTCATTTATTCATTCATTAATTCATTCAAGAATTCATTTATTCATTCAAGAATTCATTTATTCATTCAAGAATTCATTCATTGATTCATTCAAGAATTCATTTATTCATTCAAGAATTCATTCATTGATTCATTCAAGAATTCATTTATTCATTCAAGAATTCATTTATTCATTCAAGAATTCATTCATTTATTCATTCAAGAATTCATTCATTTATTCATTCAAGAATTCATTCATTTATTCATTCAAGAATTCATTTATTCATTCAAGAATTCATTTAATAATTCATTTATTCAAGAATTTCCAGACTTTATTTATTCATTCATTAATTTGATAATTCATTCAAGAAAACATCCAGTCAGTGTTTCACTTTTCGTGTAATCATGCATTCATTCATTTAAAAATTTGTTCATTCATTCAAAAATTAACTATTGATTCATTCAAGAATTCATTTATTCATTCAAGAATTCATTCATTGATTCAT
>NW_008707082.1:0-1293 GCF_000327385.1 Lottia gigantea | reverse complement strand
AAATAGATGACATATGTGATGTATCTACCGCGGAATGATGTAGGAATAAATGAGAGTTAACTGGTCTTTCATGAGGTGGACGATTAAGAAGAGCAGAAGATCATTGGGTAGAAAAATAAATATGTCATTACCATGTTTTTTTTTTATTCTTCTTTCTAACCTTCGTTTACTAAAAGGCTGGATTTTGTAGTCGTTTTACATTGATTCCTTTCGACAGGTTAGATCCTTTTTTCTCACCTTTGATCGAAAAGCGAAACATCCAAGAAATGCTCCGACTCGAAATCGTGCAGAATCAACTGAATGGAAGCTAAACAACTCCGTACTTTCAGATTGACCAAGAGGTTTACTATGATTCTTGTCTTGGAAAGCTCTTGAAAAAATCATGGCTGATAGGAAATAGGAATCATATACTCAAGCCAATCGTCATGGAATGCCCTTTGAATATTCAGAGTGTTGAAAATAACTTCTTTACCGACTTCTTCCCGATGTGAAGATGTTTTTAAATACCGTAAAGAAATGACACCTGGACAAACAGAAAGTTACAGGAACCGTGGTGCATCAGTTTTCAACTATTTCTATTGTCAAGATTTGTACAAATTTGCACTTCACGTAATCGTAAACATAGAATTAAACAAATTCCTAAAATATACCATCTTTAATTACATTCTATTCTCTCTTTTTATTAGCTTTTTTGTTTCGTTTCTTGTTAAGACGTGTTTAAAATTTTTAAGCGAGTCGACCTTTTCCCCATTAATTCTATTGGCTTTGTTTATGTATTACCAATTTCCTTGCACATAAAGGTAATACAATAGACGAGTGAAATTTAATTTGTTAGAAATAGAAAGATAAATTAAGAAGCGGTGAAGGATGGGAGAAAGGTTTAATATTGTTTTTCGAGTTATAACTAGCCGACTTTTTATTGAAGACAACTTGAATATGTACGAATGCAGACAGAGTATTTGCATTTGAACAACTTTTGTTCTTCCTCCAAGAGAGGTTTATGACGATGCATGTACTCAAAGATTTAAATGTACATGTATGTATAATTGGCTTACATGAAAAAAATATCACTTCTAGTAGTCTGTGACTGTACATGTCTGTGTATTTTCCTTGTCTTCAAGCGATTGATGCTACTGATATGCTATATTTGACCTGGATCGCGATCTTTCATATTACTTTTATAACAATCCAATCAGCAATTGATCAATTACATAAGTTATTTCAATGCCTATTTAGTTTATTGTGGACAAACAAAACATCAACAATTTACTATGCAGAAAACAAAACCTCGGA
>NW_008707081.1:0-1293 GCF_000327385.1 Lottia gigantea | reverse complement strand
GATATCTCGAACCACTATTAAAGATATCTCTGACCACTATTAAAGATATCTCGAACCACTATTAAAGATATCTCGAACCACTATTAAAGATATCTCGAACCACTATTAAAGATATCTCTGACCACTATTAAAGATATCTCGAACCACTATTAAAGATATCTCGAACCACTATTAAAGATATCTCTGACCACTATTAAAGATATCTCGAACCACTATTAAAGATATCTCTGACCACTATTAAAGATATCTCGAACCACTTTTAAAGATATCTCTGACCACTATTAAAGATATCTCGAACCACTATTAAAGATATCTCGAACCACTATTAAAGATATCTCGAACCACTATTAAAGATATCTCTGACCACTATTAAAGATATCTCGAACCACTATTAAAGATATCTCTGACCACTATTAAAGATATCTCGAACCACTATTAAAGATATCTCTGACCACTATTAAAGATATCTCGAACCACTATTAAAGATATCTCTGACCACTATTAAAGATATCTCGAACCACTATTAAAGATATCTCGAACCACTATTAAACGAAAGTTTGGTTTGGCCTACAATGAAGAAATAAAAATTTATAAATCGAAATTAGAAATTACAAACAAGCTATTTGGAATTAGCCATTGGATTTTGAGCTCCATTAAAATGCAGTCATGAGTATGAAGTTTATTTTCTTTTGTTGGCCTCGAATTCAGATGTAGTCTCTGACGCCCAGTTTTCTCCTGTCTACGACGAGGATATAGTCTAGGGCTTACAATTGAAATATACAACTATAGATTCAGTTAATAACAAAGATTTTAAGCAAATGATCCTGGCGATCATTTTGCGTTCTAATGTTTTTGCAGCGTCTGCTACGGGTTTAGGCTACCAAATGTGCTTATATATACCAACATGTCCAAAAGCGTACTCCGTGACTCGGCGAATAGTGGCGAAAACATTGCACGATGTCTGGCTTGTCTTTTACGCTTATATCAAGCTTATGGCGAAAGCAAAAAGCACTGAGCCAATTTTCCATAGCAGTAGAAGCGCAGTACGTGACGGGGACATTACCAAAAATTCTAACGAAAAATAGACAATTTGATTCGCAGTCCTCGTGATAAATAAATTTTTGATCGTAAAAAAGTAGTTATTTTTATACTGCTTAAAATGAATGCTGAAGGCGAAATGAAGAAAAAAAGAGAGAATGTAAACATGGAAAACATATCATATATGAAGAATGAAAACGATACCGGGGAAAACAGAGAGCATTAAAGCAGGATAATAGAGGGGAAATGGAGAGG
>NW_008707080.1:9591-10827 GCF_000327385.1 Lottia gigantea | reverse complement strand
TAATCCGAAAAGAAGATGACGGACATCAGTTATTGGCATTCCGTAATGTACGCTTGGACCAAGCAGGGGAAATTACTTGTAAATTGAAGAATGATCTAGGGGAAGCAACATGCGTAGCTCAGTTAGTTGTGATGGAAGATCCCAGACGTCATGGACCAGAAGTGAAGCCACCAAAGTTCATCAAGAAGCCAGTAGATACAGAAGTGGATATGGGAGGGGATGTGAAGTTAGAGTGTACTGTAGCTGGGGAACCAGAACCTGATGTTACTTGGTTCTTTGAGGACAGAGAATTATTTGTAAGTATTGTGATTTTCATTTTTATTCAATTGAGTGAATTCTTCTGCAAATCATTCATTAACCAATTTATATGTATATTTTGTTGATTAGCCTAACAGTCTAATTAAAATTAGTCCAAACTTTCATTCCGTTTTTTATATTAGCTTTTATTTTTAATACAGCCGCTTCAGTAAGGGTCTAACAACAGCCCTCTTAAATGTTGTCAAAATAATATTTGAACTAATCTGATAAATATCACAAAGTGCCAGCTGGAGAAGTTAGAACTTTGGTTAAAGCAGACATCATCTATTTAGGTCAACGGGTTATTTTGACGATTGTTTAAGAGGCCTGCCTTTAGACCCTAACTGAAGTGGCTATATTAAAAAAAAAAAAACAGAACGAAAGTTTGGTCTAACTTTAATTAGACTGCACAGGTGTAGAACTTTAAAACTAGGATGTAAAACGCTATTTTATTTGACTTCAGGAATCCCACAGGCGTATAATCCGTAAGAGTGGTAACAACCATGTTTTGAAGTTAAGAAACATGGCTGCCATGAATGCTGGGAAATACACCATAAGAGCTGTCAATATGGCTGGGGAAGCTAGCTGTACCTTTAAACTCGGTGTTAATGAAGTAGAGGAGATTCCAGATAGACCCAGGTCAGCTTAGCAAGGATTTTATTATCATATTTTAGTGCTTTTGACAACCCTACCTGCTTAATCTGGCTGTATTTGCCAGTCATGTCTGATAAGAGCAATGGCCAGATGATTTAGACAAGTTGAGCGTGTGGTCTTGAAGACAGTTATATATTAAAGGGATAGATTCACCATTAGTTTGACCAATCATATCCTAGTTTCAAAAACAGAATTTTTAGCTAATCTAATCACTAATAGTGTTCAAAGTTGATGTTTTAGGCTTCCTATCTATTTTTGTCCAGAATTATCTGTGTTTTAAATTTG
>NW_008707080.1:7776-9541 GCF_000327385.1 Lottia gigantea | reverse complement strand
TATGGTAGTGCTCCGTCATTTGCTAGTCGTATATCAGATGCCAGATCTCTAAAGGGAGGTAAAGTTCGTTTCGGATGTAGGACTATGGGTATACCTCAACCAGAAATACAATGGTAAGAACAAAACCTTTATGATTGTGGTTTATGGTGGGAATATGTGTGTCCTCATGGGATGATAACTCTTGTATTAAACAGATAGTAAAGAGGTTTTTCTAAATTTTGTATGTGTATGAGGGACACTGATAACATCAATTTGCACCATTCTAATTTTCAATCAGACATCTGTGGGTTTTGCAATTCCACTAAAACTAACTAACATCACTAATTGCAAAGAATCTTATATGATAAAGCATATTTGGCAATTAGTGATGTCATCAGACAGTTAGTGTCGATTGCTTAAGATATATGTCAAGATATGTCAACCGGGTTTCCCCCTGTCACTGCTGCATGTTGGAGGAGCTGACATGGAAAAAGCATCTGGTCACTCGGATGGGACAATAAACCGAGGCCCCATTTGCTACAGACTGAGCACTTTAAAGATCCTTGACAGTTGGAAATCGAAAAAGAGCAGGCTAATGTCGCTGTCCTGGTAAGATATCCCTCATTGCACCCTGCATGGCGTTGCCCGTCTTCATTAGCCCAATTAGAACGTAAAACTTCATTTCATTTCATTTGTTTAATTTTCTGTTTGTAAAATCCAGGTGTAAAGATGGACGACCATTAACCTCTACTGACCATGTCCAGATTGGACGTGATGCTACAGGTTTCTATTTGACTGTATCTGACGTAGCTCCAGAAGATGAAGGAGAATACAGCTGCACCATTAGAAATGACTCTGGTAAAGCTAGCTGTTCTGCCAGATTACAAATTGGAGGTATGGAGAGAAATATTATTACATAACCTACACCCCTTATCAATAAGTAAATGCGACTGTGGGTTGATTGATCAAAATAGCTTTGTTTGAGGTGATGCACAAAGGGCTGTTCATCACCTATTCCCATTTTGAACTTGTGTTCATTTTTACAAAACAAACAATAAAAGTAGCTGCATATAAGCCTGTTGATTGGATAGTTTGAAAATCATGTATTTTTATTTCAGTTCCTAATACAAGAATTTCCTACTAAAGTGAAACAGATAAAAGTATATGACAGACATCTCGAAAGACAAGAATTACCTAGGCAATGTTGATCTCTGCATTGACCTCTAGATTGATCTCTACATTGACCTCTAGATTGATCTCTACATTGTTTTCTATATTGATCTCTAAATTGATCTCTAGATTGACCTCGAGATTGATCTCCGCATTGATCTCAAACACAGTCTTGGGCACAGGATCATCAACCTTATGGTGTATGTAATGTGATTATATTGATTTTGATTTTTTTTGTAGATCCACAACCTACCCTGACATATCAATATATGCCTAAAGATAGGAAGAAATTCTCACCTAGTTTCGAGACAGTTGACACTGCTCCTCCTGTCAGAAGAACATTTGTAGAGCTTGCTCCTGATGGTAAGGCTTCTATTATCATGGTTCCCAATTTTTGGTAGAAATGATTGTTCTGATATGCATCTAGACTGTGCATACTCAAAACTTTGCTTTCCTTTTATGGGCAGAATTGCTCAAAACACAGAGTTCATCTGTCATCATGTTTTCTTAGTTATGAATTATCATTTCTATTACAGAGAAAGTACCTACAATGCCAATCGGTAAACCATCGTTACTGGAAGTGAAGGCTGACGGTGCTAAGTTGTCATGGTTACCA